>NC_084667.1:8797500-8810000 GCF_028389875.1 Rhea pennata
CTATAGAGATCAATAGAATTCTATATAGTGGAAATCACCCCAGCTTTAATGAGCTGCAAGTCTCAGTCAGTCTTGGTTTGTATTTTTAATTTTTCTCCTTTAAAACTGGAAAAAAAAAGCTTTCCCTTTGGGATAAGAGAGTACTGTAGCAGTACTATTACTTTCACTAATCAATTCATGGTTCTAAATTGTTTTGCTTCTACAAAAATGTGTGGATGGTAGCGACTGCGAGAACAGAAGCACGTAGCTTACTACTTCTACTAAAATAATTCTTCCTAAAATATAGAGAATTACTGTATTGTAAGTTACTTGTTTGGTGTTACTATCAACTCTTCTGTATATAGAATTTATACCATAGAATTTCCAAGGCAAAGGATTATAAGGTCTGAAGTAACCAAAATTATGTATTTTTTTTAAAAAAACAATAATTTACAATAGCCTATTTAGAGTATAACAAAAGTAAGTTTTGCCTGTGTTTTTAAATACGTTTTATCAAGTGAATGCTCTTTACAGTGTATGAGTCTTTTCTTCATAAGTAAAAGTTTCTGGAGAAGACTTTTTGTATGTTTCTGAAGAATCAAAAGCTAGGAAAATAAATCTGTGAGTAAGGGAATATGGAAAACAGAATTATCAGTGAGCGGGAATGTTTGCATTCCTCTGTGCAAGTTAGGAAACAAAATCTATTGAAAGCAAAAAATAAATCTTTTTATATAAAAGACATCAATCCTAATGATGGAAAAGTTTTCCACCAATTGGCTTTTCCACTAATTTTCCTCCTAGGAAAGGAGCTTGCAAATATAGAACTATTTTGTAGTGAACACTGTAATACCTTTAATACTCTTTTTAAAAAATATGTGGAACTAAGATTTAAAATCTGCATAGGTAATTTAACTACAATGGGAAATTGTCCACTTACTGTCCTAGTTTTCTTCCATTGCAGAAAACATACTTCTTTATTTGATACTCTTTTTCTGTTGTCAATGACTTTGGATTTAGGGTAGAGATTACTCTGTTAACACATCAAATTCCTTACTTATCCACTATAAGACTGTTGCAATCAAAAGTACTGTTCTCTCTGTGGTTTTCTGACATAAAGTAATGGTGCTCAGAGTAGATCTCTGTGCCACTATCTTTTTTAAGTATACAAAACATAAATATGCTATAATAATCACCATTGTGCTGTGGTGATGAAGCACATTGTCAAAGAAAGGTTTCTGGATGTGAACAGGGCACATCATTTAGGCATTTGGGGTTTGAGCAGGGGAGCCTGGTGTGCCAGCTTTCCATCTATACCAAGCTTCAAGTTCTATTGGGACACTGAAGAATTTGAAAAATGTGCTCTTACTATGTATACTTTGACTTAACCACGTTCAGAACCTGTTATTCAACTAAGCACTGTAATAATTCTTCTGCCTGTTACCTTACTAAATCTCTCAGATAATACTGTCTGTGTATGGAAGATTAACTCCAAACAAAACTTTGATGCTAGGGGAAGAGGATGCCTTATACAAGCTTAATGAAACCCTGTAAACATAACACGTTGGTTGCCATTATTTCCATGAACAAGTATATTCTAAAAACAGAAAAGAAAAATAAACTTAATGTTGTCTTTAAAATAGATCCTTTCTGTATTTAGAGACTCAAGCATCCCTTTAAGACATTGGATTCAGATGCTAGAGTAGACAGTACAGCTGCAGTCTAACCCAGAAGGCATCCAGAGTTCTGCTTTGGAGCATAATCAGAACTTCTCTCTCACGGAGTCTCATAGTGGTGAACAACATAGTGCTGATCACATTAAAACTGTGAACCAGGGTGACTGAGTAGGGGCTGGATACCATGATTTCCCCCCTCCGGATGAGGGGTCCAGATACCTTTTTGCCTGGAACAGATTTCAGCTGCTGCATTAAAGGTGCCCTCTTCCTATATTTTATCAACCTGCTTATTTCCTTGTGATTTTAGAATGCTGAGTTCCAGTCTTCCCAGTCAAAGTGATTAAACTCAGGTAGTTTACTACTTGATGGCTCTACTGTTTTGGGGAACCAGGAGAACAAAAAATGATGTGTTGGTTTTGTTTTAACTAAAGTATTGGAGCATCTAGCTAGAGGGGAGGTTTCATGGCCATGAGTCCTAATGGAAAAAAATCCCTGTTACAACCCTCAGTAAACTGGAAGTGCATCAGCATTTTTCATTGGCTGCTTAAGCTCTGAGGAATTAAATGTTTGAATGTCCTTTTCATATGGCTCCTCCTGCACTTTACTGCATAATCAGCTTTTTAATTGAGATGCCTTAGCCATCAGGAGCTTTAATCCTTTTTGCCAAAGAGTCATTCTGAAGAACAGCAAAGTTGAATCAGGTACTGTTTTTTACCTCTTCTGATACACTGGTCGTAGATGCTGTAGGTGGATTTAATGCTTGTGCTTTTAGTACAGTACTGCATTTATGGATGGCAAAGATTTGAAGAGAAGTTTAAATTGGGTTATTTGCAGTTAAAGCCGTTTTTAGAGAGTGGCCCATTCCCACTACTGTTGACAAATTACCCTGAAGTAGCAATATTTACACAGATGCTAGTGTATCTCCTATGAAATGAATGCATCTCCTACTGGTAGGATGCCTGTGCTTACCTTATGGGAGTTTGAAGATGTCCATTTCTATAAAGAGAAACAGCTTACTGTACTTGATGGCCATGATTTTAAATCTAAGACACTGTTGGTCAGATTGCTTACTGACCGGCAATGCTTTACACTGAGAGCATTCTGTATTTCCTTAGGACATGAAAGACTCAGCCTCTCTCTAATTCATTCTCGAAAGAGAAGTTAGAGTAGTCCAAGAAAAAGTAACTTTCAGAATTTGAAGGTAAATAGCTTTTCTAAGCAATACTGCAGCAAGAACAGTTCTCTCCAGCACTGATTTATCAGTACACCACTGTGGCTGCATTTGTCAGACATTTATACAGAAATGGGAAGACTGAGAGACTGAGCCTTGCTCGGTGTTACGGAAAACTAAGCATTCTGAATTTCCTCAGAATTTTCCTCAGAAAAAGCGGACAACAGCCTCATATAGGTTAAAAAGAAAAATTGCCCTTCTTTTTGTGTTCATCCATTTTTCCCCTTCTCACTTAAACAGGAAGCAGAGAATGGTTACATGTGGATTCAGAAGTGTTTAGGTCTCGTAAATTCATGCCTGTCAAGTATAAGATTGAATCCTTGTCTTTGCTTTGACACAAGCTCTCTGTAGGACTGTGGCCAAGTTAATTAACCTGTTTATGGTTCAACTATTTCATTTGTAAACTGGGAATAGTATTTGGATCAAAACTCGAGCATGGCTAGTAGATAAGCCAGTATTTCAAGATCATCAAGAAATAGATGCTGAACAGTGGTTAGAAACCTGATTATGTCAGCAGCATTTACTTTGCTTCAGTTGTGCATATTGTCCAGAATAAGTGGAAATAAAAGCATTACCTCAAAGATTGTCCCACACATAACAAGAAAAGAAAGTCCAAGGGTTTTGGCTTCACTAAATAGTACCATTGTTCATATTGGAAATATACAGTAATAACTAGCCTAATGAAAACTATTCTTTTGCAGTGTATCCTCAGTCTGTTGCTTCTGTTCCACTGTGTCTTTCTCATCCAAGAGTTAAGAGGATGAAATTAAGGTGCTTGCATGTATCCAACATTGGGACTGTAGATCTACTCCTCAGTTTCTTCAGAGAAAATTTTAATTCGGTTGCCAGTTCTCATTTGGAAGAGACATTGGCTCACTACTGTACGAATACCTGATATGATACCTGTTGTGTAGCAGCACTCCCACATCGCCAAGCTATTATATGGCATATTAAAAAAATAGCTTATTAACAATCAATCTAACGATGAAGGAAAAATAGTTCCCCCAAAAAGGACAAGTGAAATACTTAGGGTAGATAGAAAAAAAAAAAAAGAAAAAAGAAGAGCATGCTCCTAATTTCAGAGGCTGAATCTTTTTTTGGACATGTAAGGAGAGCAGTCATGTTTGTTTCCGTTCTGAGAAGGTGGAATTCATTTTCATTGGTGCTTTGATGCCTCTGTCAGTTCTTCTGGCTCTCCATTCTAACCAAGGCTCCTAAAGGAATATGAATATTTTTCACAGTCAGAAGGAATATGAACAGAAATGAGATATGTAAAAAATTGTAAGGTTTTTATTGTTGTTCAAACGAGGGATCTCTACTTATGGGAGCATAACTTAAATGTCTGGTACCTTTGCTGTCCCTATGTTTGTAAAATATGTTGCCTTATACCAGAATGAACCCAAAGATACAGAAGGTGAGGAGTGGGTGGGACAGGGATGGAAAAAATAAAGAGTGGCCTCAAATGCTTATTTTGAAATATTAACATTGCTCAGTATTAAGAATAGTCTTTGTTAAAAAACTGTGTGTCTAATGTCATTGTGGATGTAGAGAAATTTTATCTTTTTGCAGTGGTGAAATCAACTGCCAGTCAATAAGCAAGCTATGCACCACAGTCAAAAGTCATCCAGGAAAATGCCCTTGACTTAAGCACAAAGCTCTTGTTTCCTGGTACTAATCGGCTAGAACTAGACTTCATCAACATGGAAAAACACACAAGAAAGTATAGCAGGATTTTGCCAATAACTACTCTGCAGCTATAATTTATACTTGAAAAGGCAGCCTTACCCACTTTAAATTTTCATATATTCAGTAGACATAAAGTGAAGGCAATATAGTACTAAAGCTTGTTTTTACAAATTTGTGCTATAGTGCAATCAGTAATATATTGTATTTAGCATTGTCACAGACCTGAAGACTAATGATTGACCCTGTTAACCTATCTAGATTTGATAGGCACATATCATATTTACTTACATGTGCTGTATATTAACATAACTCAAGGCTACCAGCCTGAAACCAACTCCTGAATTCTATGGATTCTGCATTAATGCATCCTGATAATTAGTTAATAGTAATAGACTTCTGAAAGGTGAAGCATGTTCCTACGGTATATATATATATTAACTACTGAATACTTTATATTAAGGAAAAATGAGAAATAATTATTCAGATATATATGTAAATTCTGTAAATTTAATGAATTTGAGATTCTTGTGTAAGAGGTTCTGCAGAGGAGGAAATAATTTCTAAAAGCTAAGCATTATCTAACAGGAGATAGAGTTTTGAAATGAGTTTTATCTATGTTAATGAGTCTTGTCATACAAGGATTTTATGTTTAGGTGTTTTTCTCAGAGCAAATAGATTCTTTATTGTACATATGCTGTATAAATATACTAGACAAATTTGAAGTCAAAGTTTTAAATCACCTTTTGTTACACATAATGTCTCAAATTTAATAATTAATAGTTCCACTGTGAAATTTGTAATGCTGCAGAGTACTTGTATTTTAGAAATGCTTTGTAATTCTTGCTTTCCAACCTTCACTTGCCTTCACTTGGCAAATGGACTGGAGATGCATTTTAGCAGACAGAATTGATGCTAGTACTGCTCTGCTCAGTGTGAACACGTAAACTACATCACATAGGATTTTTTTTGTTTTTATTTTACTAAAAGCTGAGTATAGACTACCTGATGCTAATGACCTCTCTTCTGAAGTTACATTATTAAGATAAGGTAAAGGAAGGTAGGAGGATATTCCAACCTTATGTACATGGAGTACCAGGTAAATAATCAACAACAAGTAGTCAAATAGAAGAAGCATGAGATTGTATTTCCTTGGATTATATAAGTGGAGGATGGAAAAGGTGAGGTAAAAAAATGTTTTTGCATTTCTTCCTCTTTGTTTCACATTCCTATTACAAACTGATATTCTATTTAACATATTTATGAACAACCTGGATAGGAGGAGAGGAGGCAACAGAGTATAGTCTCCTCAAGTTTGCAGATGACAAAAATGACAGAGCTGCCATTCAAAGGGACCTAGACAGGCTGGAGGAATGGGCCAGCAGGAACCTTATGAAATTTAACACTGGTGAATATGAAGTCCTGCACCTGGGAAGAAAGAACCTGTTGCAGTGGTGCAGGTTGGTTACCAAATGCCTTCTTTGCTTCAGTCTTTACTGCTAAGACCAGCCAGCCCTCAGGAATCCCAGACCCTGGAGGCAAGGGAGAAAATCTGGAGAAAGGAAGACTTTCCCTCGGTCAAGGAGGATCGGGTTAGAGATCTTTTAGGCAAACTTGACATCCATAAATCCATGGGCCCTGATGGGATGCACCCACAAGTGCTGAGGGAGCGAATGTTATTGCTAGGCCCCTCTCCATCATCTTTGAAAGGTCATGGAGAACAGGAGAGGTGCCTGAGGACTGGGAGAAAGCCAATGACACTCCAGTCTTCAAAAAGGGCAAGAAGGAGGACCCAGGAAATTACAGGCAAGTCAGCCTCATGTCTATCCCTGGAAAGGTGAGGGAGCAGCTCATCCTGGATGTCATCTCTAAGCATATGGAGGAAAAGAAGGTGATCAGGAGTAGCCAGCATGGATTCATCAAGGGAAAACCATGCTTAACCAATCTGATAGCCTTCTATGATGGAATGAGTGTCTGGGTAGGTAAGGAGAGAGCAGTGAATGTTGTGTACCTTGACTTCACCAAGGCTTTCAACACTGTCTCCCATAACATCCTCATAGGTAAGCTTAGGAAATGTGGGCTAGATGAGTGGACAGAGAGGTGGATTGAGAACTGTCTGAAAGGCAGAGCTCAGAGGGTTGTTATCAGTGGTGCAGGGTCTAGACGGAGACCTGTGGCTAGTGGAGTTCTCCAGGGCTCAGTAATGAGTCCAGTCTTGTTCAGCTTATTCATCAGTGACCTAAATGAAGGGACAGAGTGCCTTCTCAGCAAGTTTGCCGATGATACCAAGCTGGGAGGAGTGGCTGATACCTCAGAAGGCTGTGCTACCATTCAGAGAGATCCAGAAGGCTGGAGAATTGAGTGGAGAGGAAGCTCGTGAAGTTCAACAAGGGCAAGTGCAGGGTCCTGCACCTAGGGAAAGATAACCCTAGCCACCAGTACAAGCTGGGGGCTGACCTGCTGGAAAGCAACTCTACAGAGAAGGACCTGGGAGTCCTGGTAGATGACAAGTTGACTATGAGCCAGCAATCTGCTCTTGTAGCCAGGAAGGCCAATAATATTGTGGGGTGTATTAGGAAGAGTATTGCCAGCAGGTCGAGGAAGGTGATCCTCTTCCTCTGCTCAGCCCTGGTGAGGCCACATCTGGAGTACTGTGTCCAATTCTGGGCTCCCCAGTACAAGAGAGACATGGAGCTACTGCAGAGAGTCCAGCATAGGGCTATGAAGATGATCCGAGGGCTGGAGCACCTGCCCTGTGAGGAATGGCTGTGAGAGCTGGGCCTCTTCAGCCTGGAGAAGAGAAGACTGAGAGGGGATCTTATTAAAGTCTACGTATACCTTAAGGGAGGATGTCAAGAGGATGTCAAGGCTCTCTTCAGTGGTGCCCAGCAACAGGACAAGAGGCAACAGGCACAAACTGAAACATAGGAAGATCCATCTGAGTATGAGGAAAAACTACTCTGAGAGTGACAGAGCATTGGAACAGGTTGCCCAGAGAGGACCCAGAGAGGTTTTGGAGTCTCCTTCTCTGGAGTTATTCAAAATCCTCCTGGACACGATCCTGTGCAACATGCTCTAGGTGATCCTGCTTGATCAGGGGAGCTGGACTAGATGATCTCTAGAGTTCCCTTCTTACCTCAACCATACTGTGATTTTATGACTGGCTGGGGAGCAGCTCTGTTGCAAAGGACCTGTGGGTCCTGGCAGGCAGCAAGCTGCACATGAGCCAGCACTGTGCCCTGGCAGCAGAGAAAGCCAGCAGCATATGGGGCTGAATTCACAGGATCAGAGCCAGTAGATTGAGGGAAGTGATTATCGACCTCTATTCAGCCCTTACTAGACCACATCTAGAATAGTGTCCTGTGCTACAGGAAAGACAATTGTAAACTGGCGTGAGTTCAGCAAAGGGGCAACCAAGATGGTTGGGAGCTGGAACACTTGACTGGAGAGAGGGAGATGGTTTGGGGGGCACTGAACAGCAGCAACCTGCCAGTACCAACAGGGAAGTTATCAAGAAGGCAAGTGCAAGCTCTTGACAGCAATGCATGCTGGTAGGATGGGAAACAACACACACATATTGAAACAAGAGATGTTTTCAACTTCAAAACTTTTAATAACTTTTGTGGTCTATTAATGCTATCCATTCTGCTTTTGTTTTCCTAAAGTATGATTAGTGCTGGTATCCAAAGTGTTTTGAATGTGCGCAGGTATGACTAAAGAAAGAAACATGGTCTAGGTGTGATTATCTAAGAGAAAGTCCTACAGAAGATGATTGAAATTGAGAGCAGTAACTATAATTAGTTAAACAAAAGTCTATTACTGTATGATAAAACTGTTGAAATAATGATTGGGGCCTCCTACAAATCATGCAGAAGATCAATGAGGTTAATTCTACGTCATAGCTTAAGAATTTAGAAATTTTCTTTTGACCTTAATTCATGATGGAGGCATTCAAAACATATTGAATAAATGGGTTATGCTTCTTCTTCTTAATTAAAAATTAAAACTATTCCTCAACAGTTTTCCCCAGTGAAATAGGTAAATTAAGTTGCAGTCCACATGATGTGCATGTTACTTTACTGATTGCTTACCCCTTTTAAGAAAACGTTAGTCCACTTTGATCTATTATTCATGTACTCTAAACTTGTAGTGATACCCCTCCTAAAAAATCCTTGTGGTTCAAAAACCCTATTTGGAGTGTTTAAAAAAAAAAAAAAAAATCCTGTGATTTATTTTCCTCTCCATTCTGTATAAGAACTCATCCTTCATTTATTTGGTATTATGTGAGTGCCTTCCAGTAGGGTGTTCAGATGTATACATAGTCTTTCATGTGTTGTTTGTTCTCTTCTATTCTTCCAAGGAGAAGAAGCATGTCCAGTTAAGTGTTTAGTGTGGTGGAGTTTGTTTTGTTTTGTTTTAGTATACATGTTCTCTTAAAGCATACATGTTCTGTATTTGTTAGAGAAGACAAAGTGAAAGAAATTTGCCTTTCATGGGGAGCAGAAGGGGGTGGGGGCTGTATGTTCATTCCACAGTCTCAGAGAGGCTATTCACGACTCCTTTTCTTCTTTCTACATTTCCCTTTACATACAATTTTCACTGTTACAGAGTTCTGTTGCAGGAGGACAAGTAAAACTTCACAGATTGGCTAACATGCCTTTCTTCTTCTTCCAGCTTCCCGTTAAGATATTCCAGAAGAATATTGCAAAACAGAGATGAATTTGTGCTTTTCAAATCGCTGTTCCCTGTGTGTAATATGTCTTTTTAGCTCAAATTCCTTGGGACTCTGTTTAAAAAATAATATTAGATAGGCTTTCAATTTGGCACCTTATTCCCAAATAGGTGTCAATAGATCTTTTGTAAAATGGTAGTTTCTACAGTCGTGCAATTATAATCTTGTCCAATTAATATTTTTTGGCTGCATCATGTTATTTATTAATGTAATAGTGCCAGATCAATTAATGATCTTTTAATCATAGAATTCTTTAGTTTGGATAACCGTTCCACCTGTAAATCTGGTCCTGATCATGATAGGTATTACAAAACTTCTCTGAGAAAGAGAAGTTCTTTTACCTCTGTCTGCAAAAAAAAAAAAATAGGGAGAGAGAGAGATGAAGAGTTGCTTCTGTCCATCATGCTGCAAGATGGAAAACGATTAAGAAACTGTTAAGACATGTCCAACATCCAGAAAGCAACAAAACTCATCTGTACATTGTTTTCGTAGTCTGGGAAACTATGCTTGATAGGAGGCAGTACTGTGCATTTTAGCAAGAGGTATTGGGGGGCACAACTCACAGACAACCCAAATAACCTTTGCCCATTTATCTTTTTTCCTGCAGACAAGCACTTAAAGACAAATATTGGCTTTTGTTCTGTATCGTTTCCAAAATGCTGATCCTTTTTTGATAATTGTTACTCTTTTGGTTTTCTTTTTAATTTTAATATTCATAGTTCTAAATATCCAACTCTTTAAAATCCTGTGATGTCTTTGGCCCTGCTGTTTTGTAGCAATGAGTTTCATAAACTGATACATTTGCATTAAAAAAAAAAAAAAAAAAAAAAAAAAAAAAGATTTAGGCCTAAGTGTGCTTTCTTTAAAGCTACTTGAATGTCCACTTGCTATTCTGACACTGAACAGAAGTGGTAAGCAGGAATCTTTCTACCTTTGTGGTGTCTCTTTTCTTTTGTGTCTTCTAAAATAAATGTTTCATGTGCCCAAACTTTCTAATTTTTTTTAGGCTGCAGAAGATTAAAATGACAGAACTGAATGTAATGATTACAAGTTGGTCTGTATCAGTATATTGTATAAAAATATAAGAAGTTTGGTGATATCTCCAAGCCCATTTATTCTTATTCATCCCAATTAGTCAGTATTCAGTGAAGAGTGATGCTCAAACTAGCCAATTTAGAGACTAGTAAAATGAACAGATAACTGACTTTTCTCTTTCACTGTACATTATTGAGGGTTATGGTCTGGAAATATTTTGTATTGTGGATTCTGCTCTCGCATCTCTGAAGATGTAACCTCCAAATAATAAGCCTCAAATTCTGCACTTTTTCAACCCTGGAATCCTGTAATTCAGACTACCTTTAGGATGGGAATTGCAATGTAAAGTATCTTTTTTTTCTTCTTTTTTTAAGGAGGTGCAATTGAGTTTATTTCCTATTGTAATTTTATTTGCTGTTATTTCAGAACAACTGAAAGTTCAATTGATAGAAACAGCTTTTTCTAAATAAAAATGTTGAATAAATATTTTGAATCCTTATTAATACAGTTTTTCCCAAGCTTGTCTTCAAGACAGTATACTTTCTTGCCTGTCTCTGATTGGTTCTTGCTTTTGGAAATTACAATTCCATTTGCTTTTCTGAAGAACTTTCCTCTTCTCCCTGCTTCTGTTTCTGCTCTGCAGTTTCCCTGCCACTGTCACATTTTCCTCAAGTTACCAATTAGCTTGCTGATCAGAGTATATTACTACAGAGCTATATACCTGCATTAAATATGGAGATTGCTTTATTTACAGTTATGAGATGGGTAGAACAATTCAGGAGACAGAATGAAGAGGTGCACATTTTGCTTAAAAGATCTTCTCAATCTGCTGTTGAAGCATGCATTCATTTAGCCATAATGTTATACTCTGAAGTTTATTTGCTTTTGTTTCACTAAACTACATGAGATCCCAGCCCTGAAATGACATGTACAAGGCAATCATGTGCTAGATCTGAAATTTGCAGCCATATGGCCACAGCTTATCAATAGGTACCAGTTTATTCAGATTCATCTGCAGGATCATAGCCTGATTTTGGCAAATTGGAATCCTTTATAGCCTCATAACTTGCTCTTCTGGGGTACTTGCAAAAGATTTTAAACAACCTTACTGTTTTATGTCAGATTGCATCATCCCACTACTAACTTCTGCGGGGAGAAACTGGACTTGTATTTCTACTTATTCTCAGTGTCTAGACCTTGACTGTGCTTTGGAATCTTGTTTTGTTTTGTAACTACTTAGTTTCCTTAGCTACTAATAATAAACTTTATCAAAGATTTTTAAAACAATCTTTTTCTTTAATTTGCTTTATTATGACACATTCAAAAATTATAAGGGGTGAGTGATGCCCAGCTTTCACTTATGCACTAGTATTGGTCATTCCTTAGTGTGTCACGGTCATTTAAGTGCTTGTTGGAGCAATCATTAAAAACATAATGTGCTGGATATAGACCGGCAAGATTTTATTATATAATTCCCTAATCACTATTAACTTCTCTAGGCACTAATTTTTGCCACCTTCCAAGTGGCTAAACAGGTGTCTGACATAAATAAAAGATTAAATCCTTGCCTTAAAAAAACACATTTTGCTGTTAATGGAAAATCACTATACCAACTTCGTTAAAATCGTGTCCAGGATGTGTCTAATAGCGATATGCCTATGCACAGAGTTGCTAATGGGTTTATATTTTCAATGCTTTTTGTTTGTTTTGTTTTTTTTTTTTTTTTTTTTTTTTTGATTAGCATGTTAGATTATAAACTGTGGTACAATGTTTTAAGTGCCTTATAAATTTATGAAGTTTTTTAACCAGTGCTTCTGCTGCAAACTGAACTTTCTCCTTCATCATCTAGTGAGTGATAAAACAACACTGACTAACCTATTTTTATTTAGCAGGGAGTTCTCTGAGCTCTGTTGCTGCTCTGCTGGTAGAGTTTTGGTACATGATAGAAAGGAAATTTTTGTTCGTAAAGAGCAATAAAAGGAAACTAGCTACACAAGCAGTGACACTAACCTGTTGTCTCATTCCTGGCTCAGTGTTGGCTGACAGGTATAACTCTTTTAAAATGTGAAAATTTTTCTGTGGTGCACAGAAATTGCCTGCACAGCCTTTGCAACCCTAGAAGATAAAATTTAAATGATAAAGATTTTTTAGATCCAGTTCAAAAGAC
>NC_084667.1:8815000-8940000 GCF_028389875.1 Rhea pennata
CAGCAGTTGTTTCCAAGAAGGAGGCAGCTTGTGCTCGTACAACAGCGTTGCTTTTTCTGTGAGAGACTGTGGAATGGAATGTTTGATGTTTGTAGAAGGCATTTTTCTAGAATAAAGTTTTTTTCCGATAATATTACTAATTATTTGGTATATATTCTACATTCTCATTTAAAAATAAAGACCTCTCCTGATCTGTTGTTTTTTCCATTGCAGTGCCAATATCAGTGAATAAAAAAATGATGAAAAGTCCTTCTAAAGTTACTTTTGGCTTCTTTTGTGTCTTAGATTTATACGATTTGAAAATAGCACAGAAAGTCATCTACCACTATTTATCCATCTTTTATATATAGTCAAATAAATGTGATACTGCTAAATAAATAAATAATTTTGAAAACTACTGAACTGGAATTACCAAATCTATCATGGGCTTGGTTAAGACCAATAGCTTCTTTGTTTATAAATTTTGTTTGATTTTCTACATATCTTCTTTAAGATCTTGTGGTATAGGGGGTTATTTTGAGTTGTTTTCTTTATGCAAAGCAATTCTCTAGGAAATACGCATGATATTTCCAAGGCACAAACTGTCCAATGAAATTGAGTAAGTAACCCAAGGCCTGATTTCACCCCTGATTTTCAAAGAACACATGCTTTGGTGTTTGAAGACAATTAGAGTAAATCATACAGTGAATAAGTAGCTACAAATTCACAGGTTTGTAGTTGCTGTAGTTGCCAGTTGGATAATTTTTTGATAAGTATCAATATCATCAGTGTTTTCCTTTATAAAAGTATGTCTCGCCTCCTGCCAAGTGGATAGTGATATATTTACACTGAGCTAACAGGTTTTGTATGTTTTTGTTCTTTATTTCACTAGCCTCCAAGACTCTTATAAATAGTATGTTACGGGACCCTTCTCAGATTCCAGATGGAATTCTAGCAAACCAAGTCTATCAGGTATTAATCACAGTTGTCTTTTTTTCTGTGGCAATGCTGTTATCTGCCTAGCAGAGTAAAAGATTTTAAACCTCATTTAATTACTGTCATCATAAACTATCACTGAGGTCAGGGTGCACCATAAATGGCAATGCAATATTTGTGAGGAGAGCATTTCACTTTTTAATAGCTTGCTTTTATAGTGAATAAAAGCATGCAATTTTTGTTTTCTGTGATTAAATCTGAACAGCTTCTGATAGCCTTTTTGAGGAAAAGTAATTACTGTTTTTAAGATACTGCTTAACTATAATAGTTTTGTAGTTACCCATCACTATACTACTTTCTTATTTGTCTGCAGTGTACTGTGAATGACTGTTGTTATGGACCACTGGTGGACTGCATCAAACAGTATCCTTTCCCATAAAATTTTAGGTGCACAATTGACGAGCTTAGACTGTGTGGAGATGTGTCTAGCTTTAACCTGACATAAAGTTCTGCTTCACAAAACACGTTTCATACTCCTCTATTTTATATTCAACCAGCTAGAGGGTCACTGCAGAGCTTTCTCTTACCCTGTTTAGCAAAAATCAGATGGACAACAGGATGTTGTCAGTTTGGTGGCTGCACATTCATACGCCTGATTGAGCCTTTTTGGTTTTGATTAGTTAAAATGTGAGTCTGGTTTTCTCTTAACACTAGTTGACTGTGCTTTGAGCAAGCTCCTTTCCAACCTCAACTATTCTGTGATTCTGTGACTAAGTTACTAAGTTCCGTAGATAGTGATCAACATTAGGCTATTAGCTTCATTATGAAAATGAGTTTTAATTGGAATATTTTCAAATGTAAAATAAGTTATGATTGACTGATTAGTATTTTTAAAATTGTATGTGACATTCAAGTGCAGTTCTTTGGCTTTCTCGGCTTCTGAAAGGAAATGAGGCTGTCTATAGAAAGGACATTATTTTTGAAGTATATAGGTTGTTTTTTTCTTTTTTTCCAGTGGTGAAACGGTTAATCAGAGATCCTCAGTATCCACTGAGGATACTTCAGGAACTCCATACAGTACTGAATATTCCAATAAAGATTGTAATTTGTCAGGTATCACAGGATACCTGTAACACAAAATGTTTAATAATGTGCTGGAGGAGTTGCTCTTTTATTTTAGTCTGCTATTGAAGGAACAGTTTCAAAATTGTGACCTTCTACCACTGAGCAGACTTGCAAGACAGCTCCCTCCCAAGCTGTAGAGAATCTTGGCATCAATCTCTACATCAAGTTTGGGGAAAGATCTGGATTTTACTCTATAGCTGCAGGATGGAAAAGCTACAGTGGCATTTAGGTATGCATGAGAAACAAGATACAGACTATAGACAGTTATTAGAGAAGATTTTTCTCCTTACTTTCCTAATACTGCTTGAGGTTGTGGTATGTGTGGTGATTACTTGAAAATGTGTTCTTTCCATTAGAATTATTTGCCTCATATCTGTTGCAGGCTCAGTCCTGTTCCCATTAACTTTAATGGCAGCAAGATAAGAGTTGTAAGTGTATTTGTCAAAGTGTTTTTAATCATATTTTTAAGGATTCATTGAGACTATCCTCAACATTAAACACAGCTCTATGAAAGTGGATTAATCTAGTAAGTTACATTTTTGATCAAAAAGCGTGATATCCAAAATTTGGTTAAATAAGGTTAAGATTTTTTGATGAATATTCTCACTATAGTCATGTTAAAAGTGTCATGTTAAAAGATAATACATATATAGCATTACTGATAGTTTTTAAGAAGCAAGTCTAAAAGGTTTTCCCTGTTCTCTCCAGAATCTGGTTCAAATCAAATTATTCAGTATATAACAACATCAGTGAGAATAATGAGAAGTTTTTCAGGCCTACTTTAGTGCAGGAAAATTTGGTAATACGTAGCTGTGTGACTATATTATCTGCAAGTATGTTGCTGAATTAGATGTTAATTTTAAGGCATATAAAATAGCTAAAAATCAATTTAAAGTTAAGGTTTTAAAAGCATAATGTCTTCTGAAGGATTGCATATTGATTTTAAATATAACTATCTAATTATATATGCATGGACTAAAGTATGAAGTCAACCTCTTTGTAAATGCCAAGAGGCTATTTTTCAGTAATACTTCAGATGCTTACGGGAAACTAGACTGCTGGATTGCATGAGTAGAAAATGGCTTGTGAGGTTATTTACAAGTTTTGCCCCATGGTCATTGCCATACATCAATAATAGGTATTATTATAGACTAAGTCTAAGTGTTTCTGCTTATGGTGCATTATAAATTCTGTTTGCAGTATTTGTCTTACATTTTGACCATAATTCATTTGCCCTTTTTTTTTTTATTGTAAGCGGTAGTAACAGATAGAGTTTCATTTGAAAAAAGATGTGTATATGTATGAAATGAATACTTACAATTATAGTTTTGCTGTTCAGCATAAAGTGTTGATAGAAATTAAGTAATTAACTGTAATGATAAGACATTCCATAGTTAAAGTTTGAAGTAGTTATTCTAAATAGAATTAGAACTTTAATTGTGTTTAATAAATGATTCTTTATTATAATGGTCCGTAACATTCCTTCTGAAAGTTTCTAGAATAGAATTTTGACCTTCAGGCAGATACAATAAAAATGTTTGATGTGATGACTTTCTACATATTACTAAGAATAGCATATTGGATCAACAGGCTGTCAGTGAAGTGAAAAGGACTTCACTGTAAAATATTATTTCATCCTTCCCTGACATTAGTTCATGCTTCTGAAAAATCAATTAAAAGGATGTTTTGTTACAGTAAGATGTTTCAGATGGATTTAGTGCCTATCAATTTCAGAGTATAAAGAAAAAAAGTTTGTTTCATTCTTTGCTGAATTAGAGAATTGATACATGCGTCAGTAGAGAGTAATTTAATAGCTTGTTGAAGCACATGATTTAAGCTCAGATTTTATTTTCAGTTCTGTAAAAAATAAAAACAAGATGGAACGTACCTCTCATACCGAACAAATACTCTATAATGGGTCTCAATTTGGTAACTTTAATGCTATATAAAATAGCCTGATTTTCAGGAAGTACTAAATGCCTCTGAAAATTCCTTTAATATATTTCAAAACTTAGTTTCCAAGTCACTAAACATTTCTGAAGTGAAGATGAGGGCCAATAAATTTTATCATGAATGAATCATTTACCTGAGATGTTGTTCTGATTTTTGTTCTTTTCCAAAGTAATCTTCCATTTCTTAACCTAAAACTTTCAGTGCGATTGGGCATGAGCATGAAGTCTTGCTGCGAGAAATGCTTTTAGAAAAAAATCTGTCTTTCATAGGTAAGAATCTATAATGAAGACTAACCAGTGAATCTTTAACTTCAGAGATTTCAGTGACTGTTTACTTTCAAAATAAATAATAATAAAAAAAAAGAACGCATATTGTATTAGGTAATAAAGAAAGAGTAAAAAATGATTGATGCTGTACATGGTATCTTTTATTGATTTAGAACTGAGCAGGAACTCAGTTACCAAATACCCTATGTATACAGCACATACACAGGCTTGCAATTAATATTTTATAGAATAAGTAGTGAAAAAAATGCCGTAATATTTGCTGCAGTATTACTTTTGGTGTCATGAGATATTAGCCATAATCTAGGCCTTGTGAGACTTAGGAAGAAGCATAAGAAATATTAGCTGCAAAATGCTTTATGAATTAAAGAACCGCTAGAAGATTCACTCATTCAGCTCTTCGTGCAGTTTTTGTTGAATTTTTTGTTACCCACCACCAACAATGCAAGCACTGTTTTCCCAATCCCTATATTTAAAGTTACTTTAAGGATTAACTTCTTAAAAAATGATTTTAGGTTTTTTCTTTTAGCCCATACTATATTACTTGTATATAAACAGCATTAAAACAATGATTAGTATTTAAAGCATCGTTTCTCTTTCTATGATAATAAAATTATGATGACTTCTTAAATCTTGGATTCCTTATGTGATGAGATAATAACAAAATGAAATGCTATCTTTTGTTGTGGTTCAGCCTTATACTAAACTCATATGATTAGGCAATTTTACTGGTCTTGCCAGAAGCTACAATTTCTCCTAAATCTAGTGTCAGGTTAAAATTTTAGAAACCTTAAACAAATTTTAAAACTTTGAAAGAAGATTTGCAAAGATTTGCTTCTGTGTTTAAGGAACAGAGTTAGTGTACTCTTTTATTTTAGCAAAAAATGAAAAAAGAGAAGAATACCTATTCCATACAAAATTTGCAAGTGAAATTATGAAAACATGAGTAGGCTATATTCCTACTTGGCTATAAGAACAGAGGTAGAGGTAATGGCCTGCAGTTGGAAAGATGATGCTGAGTTAAAATACTAAAGCAATTCTAGGAACAGTAAGTACAGAACAAGCTGCCAGGGAAGGCTGTGGAATCACCTTCAATGAAAAATTTAAGGCTAGACTTGACACTCATCCATCAAAACTGGTAGGGGATTAATGAAATCAATCCTGTCACAATATAAGGGGATGAACTAGATGACTCGCTAATGGATCCTCAACCCAACAGTTGTCATTTTTTTGGCCTTATACAAGTTTGTGTTGTACATAGACTGGATTTAAATTTTAGTGATTAATGGCCTTTCTTTGGCTTCAGTTTTGTCTTTAAAAATAAGCTTGAAGAAATTTGTACTGTCAAATTAAAATGTGCAGAATGGGTTAACTTATCAGTATATAAAGATATAAGTGAGAAAGTTTAATAGTTTACATTTTGTGTGTGCTGAAGGATTGTTTAGTCATGATTTAATGTATACTAAGTGGCTATATTTATTATTATTTTTGCGCAATTCATATGTCTCTCTAATGTTCTGAGTGTGATTAAAAAGAAAAAAGTAAAAGACCTTTCCCTCAATATCCGAAAGATTAACCCTATTCAACCTTACAATAAAATCTTTCCTTTCTGAAAAATTAATTACAAAACTTGAAGGAAAACTCTAGATAAGAGAAGACCTAACCGCATTTCTTACAGATCAACATTCAGTTTTTGTTAGGCTATGAACAGGACTGAGCTCCGGTGTCGAGGAAGGCTTATGACCTAGATTGCAGTACTGCCAATTCTATTACCTTTTAACCCATGTGTTAGAGAAATGGGATCCATGCTGCCAGTTTCATGTTAGTATCCTACTCCTTAATGAAGGAAATTTTTCAATAATGATAATAAGCTTCCTGTATTGCTGCATTTACCTAAACAATACAGATGCAGGAGAAGAATGTATGGTCAGATGGCACAGTGGGTATAAATTGCCCCAGTATAATCTTGGGGGCAGTATGAATCAAATTTTAGGGCCAGGGAGGTAATTTGGCTGTTTCTAGAGCAGTTAGCTCTACAAGCCTACAGATCAGAAGTAAAACCTTCAGATTCACCCAGAAACTGATTGGAAACCTATGCAAACTACTAGTTTTTGCTTTTTAGTTAGGTATTGTTCTTGAAAAGAAAATGTATGAAAAGAAGAGAAAATGTGCCATCAAAAGCACAGTTCTCAAGTCTTCTTTGTCATCTGGTCTTAAAACTTAGGTGATCAATGGAAGCATTCTCTCAAAACAGGCTAAAAGCCTTCACTTCATCACTGGTTCACTTACCTTATTAAAATGCCAGGAATTTATAGGTTTGTGTATAAGATCTGACTTTATCGTGTCTTGTCCTTATCTACCCCGGAGTATATTAGGAAAGATGTTAGCTATCACGGGAAGGTATATAACTGACCTTTGTCTAAAATCTTAACCTTCCTTAGCTCTCACTGTGATGTCCCTGTAGCATGGGTATAAATCAGGAAATGTTTGACATTTTCTGTGGTAATCTTAAATTTGCAGTTGCTGCCTATTCATGCATCAATGGAAGAATATTTGGTTTCTTTTTTTATATCCAGAGACTAGTATAAGAACAATGACATGTTAAATTGTTACAGTTGAATGTGAAGATACGGTTAAATAAAAAGCTCCAGTTTTATTGGAAATCTGAACCAGTGGAGAATCTAAGGATAAACTACTCATTAGAGCTGTTCCAACATGGATTTCAAACCTGAGGATGAATAGATGTACTGTCAAAGCTGTTGTGATCTGCCGTTCAAGCAATCCTAAGTCATTCTCTTCATCCATGAAAGAGCTAAAAGTTCTGTCAGGGTATGCAGAATGGTGTCTCAGTGGCTTCTGGACCCATCTGAAACATACCTGAACTGAAAAGTTTGAACTGTTTTTGTTTGGGGGGGTCGGGGGGACTTGGTTTGGAAAAAAAAAAAGAGATGTTTAGGATGATAGGGGATAGTTCTATATTTTTTCCCAAAGATATGAAGGTTCAAAATATTTGAAGAAAGAGTTGTAACATATATGCACATATGTTAATACCAACACATGTCAGTAGTAAAGATAGTTTTAAAATATACTTTCCACAGTATCTTGTAGTACAAAATATTAGAGGGAACCAAGAGAAAACATTCAGCAACAGATTCAAAGCAAAAAACATTTCATGGTCAGGACGTGCTTTAGAGTCAGAACAATTCAAAAGTAATAGGCAATAGTTAAATAGAGTAAGATAAAACTGGATTGTTTTTTATTCTTATCAAAATTAAAACATTACTTAGAACATTAATTCATTTTTATATTATAGCATAAAAATGTCTGTTCATAGGTTGTTTTACACTAGAGCCTTGTTAACCTAAATATCTTTTATCTTACCTGACAATCTAAGTTTGAAAAAATAACCAACTCCAAATCCAGAAAATTTTTAATAGCTGATTGTGTGATATAATTGCCAAGACTTGTATTTACAACATAATGCACTACTGTGAAGAAATAATCTCAAATTTCAGTAGAAATACTACAGCTATCAAAAAGGATAGCAGCTATTGCAGTTTATGTTTAAATGACTGCACAACTTTCCAAAATTGCTTATGTCCTACTTTAAATATTAGCTCACTATTTAAATAAAATAAAAAATTTCTTAAGGTGTTTATTCTGGGGTGAAAAAGGAGAGGGAAAATTGCTTTAGATGTATTTAAAATATTTTAATTTCTAAAGGTGAATTTCTTATAAGCTGTGAATGTTTTTCATGTTACTAAAATGTTACTTGGGCTCAAACTGCTGACCTTTCAAGATATGCACAAAGTATTCTAAAACTGAGTTCTGAACATTGGCCATGAAACTACTGTCCTAACCTGATAAATGGATTGGAAATAAGCTACCTAACAGTAAGAATGGGCCATTAATTTTAATCAAAGGTGATGTAGAAAGGCGAATAGGATGCATGCCAATGTCAACAGCCCGGTAGGTGTTAAGGGACTACACAGCCTTACTTGTTACTAGGTTGTGCCATTAGTTGAGGTTGGGTGAAGACAGAAAGCCATGTCTGGAATTGAATGACCAGGTCACTCCAAAAACTAATGGAGAAATGATGTTTCAGAAATACCAGTGTAATAGTATTGGAAATCAAGGACAATACTTTAGAAAATACTGAATGCTTTTTGTGCTTTCTATTTTTTTTTTTTTTTTTTGAGCAAGCATCTTTTGTTGGTTTTATCTTTCTCATTCTGTATTATTGTTTCTTGAAATGTTCCTGAAAGCTGTAATATTCATTAGCAGTAGAGTTATATAGTTAATGCTAAGAAAATTTCTTAATCTTTGTATTTTGCAAAATTGGCTAAATTCTACATTATGTAGGGTGCAAGAGAAATCAAAATTTTGGCTTCTCTCTCTTCTGATAGATGTCCAAATAGAAAAGAAGGATTTTTGTTCTTGTTTTTTAACAACTTCGTACTAACATTAAAATAAAATCCAGAAGGCAGCTACATTTTTGATGTTGGTAGGATTAATCTCAACAAGCTTCTTAATGTGGGGAGACTTCTTTCAATCAACAAATATATTTATTTAGATTTTTTTAGTTATATAATACTGTATGACAGCTTGAATTAATGATGTTTATAATGAAGACATAAAATGCAAAAATGACATAGAAGCATTTTTGTATCCATGCTTCAGGTTTTCTATGAAGGTTCATTTAATCTGACACAGCTTGCATAGGTAGGAAAGATATGTTTGACTACATTAGTAATTCTTGCACTCTTATTTAAAAGAAAATTAATTATCCTGCTTTCTATTTAATAGATTAGTTTTATAAACCATAGTTCTTGTTCTCTGTGTATAGCTGAAGATCAGCTTCGTGCAAAGGGTTATGACAAAACACCAGACTTTATTTTAGAAGTCCCAGTAGGTAAGTCTTTTAAACGTTTTTTTTATTATTTTGTATAGAAATGTTTATGCTAAAATATTGTGGTAATTTAAGACATGAGAAGGTGAAGTATATTACAAGATAATACAGTATTACTCTGAGTTTCAGTAGTTGCCCAATAGTTGTAAGAAGTTCTAGGTTTGATGATCAGTAGTATTCCTTGGTGTTTCATAAAGTGTGTCGTTCCTTAGCAGTTCTTGAGAGATCTTTCAGCACAATAATTTCTCTTATCCAGGACATAACCAACCATGCATATGAGAGCTTTTTCAAGAGTTTTTGAAGACCTCCTTTAGCTCCATGATGTTTGTGCTCTTAATCAGGTTTCAAAAATATATATATGTATTTGTGGTAGTGACATTAAGAAGTAGTTATATGCACAGAGTAAGTAATACACTTGTAACTAAACTGCTCCATGTTGGAGACTGGGACTTGCCATTCTGATAATCTACAGTTCACTTCTGTCAAGACACACCTAGAGCGTTTTCAGTTAATATCTACTGCTTTATTTCCATAGCACTCATCTTTGGAGATTTACAGGAAGCCATCAAGGGAGGAGATTATTTTTTGTCCAGTTCTAAAGTTAGCAGGGAAGATTTATGAAATAGTTTGGACTTCAATATGCAATTTGCATTTGATATTCAGATACCCACTTTTACACTACATACAGATAGCATTGTATCCAGGCTATTCAAGAACCTAATCAGATGGATACTTAATGGAAAGCAAGTAGGTGGAATTAATTCTTGAAATGCTTGAGAAGGTACTGTGGGAAAAACCCAAAAGAATTCCTGAGTTTGTAATATTAGCATATTAGATGGAAGGTTAAAAATAATCCATTAATTTGTTTGCATGGATTTGTCACAGTCTCTGATAATCCATATATTAATAGTTTGCACTTTCTTCGAATGATTTCAGTCATTTGAGATTAGCAGGAAATAATTTTCTACCTGTTGTCAGGTCTGAACTAAGCTCTGTCCTTACTTTTTCTTCTTCATGACTCAATAAATAGCTAGGAAAGGCAAATGTTTCTTAGGAGTTGCTTTTCAACTGACTCCACAATTTATGCCTTAGATATTACACTTCCTGGGGTCTAAAAGTCAATAACTTTAGGGTATTAACTCCCCCGTTAGGGAGATGTTATTGTATATGCCTACACAAGTTGGTTGCTTGTAGCAGAGTAGGTGTGGCATTACAGATCTCAGTGTGCCAGCTTCATGAATGTTTACCCAATGTTCCCAAGTAATTTACAGTCTGTGGTCAACCATGTGCTGCTGCAGCCTCTTCTGTTCTTGCTGTGTTGGGCGCCTTATCCCAGGTCCCACATCAGACTGAAACTAAGATGAACATTATGACTGTAAATGCTGTAGAGAGTCCAAAATAAACCAGATGGTTGTAAAGACTTCAGTAGTACTACCCCACATTACCTTTGTGAAGACTGGATCATTTTTCAGAGTGATTCCCATGATTTCTTCTGCAAAAATAGATTCTCCATCTCAGAGATGAATCTCCTTTTACAAAAATGGAAAAAAAATATTAATACTGAAATCCCCTCCTAGAAGAAATGAGGAGGGACATGAACCAAAGAGCATTTAGAGAAACAAAAATTTAGAAACACTTTTTTGACATAAGCCTTCTTTTTCCTTACTTCTCCCTGATGAAGCATTGCTGATTTTGCAGAAGGAAGAAAGAACATACATATGTCTAGGATAACCTTTCTTGCTGTTCTCACACATTTCACTCTACGTTGCTGAGAGATTTCTCTGTTCAGCAGCTTGGCTAACCGGCCTTCTTATTCACCAGAAGTCTTCAACTTTTTTCTGACAACTAGGAGGCAAAATAAGGGGAAAAATAGGGCGCAGTTCCACTTTAGTCTGGTCTCTGTTTCTTTACGTTCTGTTTATGTTAGAGTAAATGCAAATAGAGGACTTCTGGAATAGGTTATAATTAAACTGAAATTAAAATAATTATCCATTAAAATATTTTGTGGTAGTTTTTGAAAAAATACCCCATGTGCATATCTTAAAGATATTTTTACAAGTATAGAACTCTATTGCAAGCATAAGTCACATGGTAGTTTGGGGGGGTAAATAGGGAAGTCACAAACATAGAACTTCTTTTAAAAGCTGTTGAGTTTGGTTTTTCAGAGCTCACTTTTGTTTTCTGCTATCGCCCTAGCTGTTGAAGGACACATTATTCACTGGATTGAAAGCAAAGCCTCCTTTGGTGATGAAAGTAGCCACCAAGCCTACTTGCAGGACCAGTTTTGGAGCTACTGGAATAGGTACATTTCTGTCATTTTTTCTTATATATAGATAGATAGTACTGCATTTTAATAAGAAGTTATTAGAAAAAACAGTAGTGGCTTTTGTATTAAACCATGTGAATAAAATGTATGTAACTAGTCTGACATTTTACATTACATTAATTAGTATGTCAAATTGGAATGCTGAAATATTTGTGAAAAGTTCACATCATAATTGTTAAAATTTGGTCATATATGGCAGTTTTATAGTGGCAGTAGACAATATAATCAATTATTTTGGTACAGAAGTTGTATTTCAATTTTTTTAGTACCTGAACTTGGTGGACACTTCTGCTGTGGTATATTAGCAATGTCTGGAAGATGCCAAACCTGTCATAAAATGTGTGCAGTCTAACAAATGGGCTTTATACATTGTTAGTTGTCATTGTATCTAAGATAATTCTGTTGCTCTGTATTGTTTATAAAAAGCTATTTTTTGCATATTAGCTACACTTTACAGTAGCATCAAATATTCTCTTCGAATTAGAAAAAATAATAAGTAGTTGCAGGAGCATTAGAGAAGAAATGATTATGCTGGACGGAATGTGGATTTTGTTAGTATAAAGATCTTTTCCTTTAAAGATTGTTAAAATAATATTGCTTTACTCTTACAAAGGTTCCTATGGGATATATTTGTATAACTTTTCGTGGCACTAGAAGCCTTATCACTCGTTAGACCATTGTTGTGGTAGACATCTTATGAAGACAAAATAAAAACTTTTTTTTCCAAAAATCTGACCATCCTAGTACAAAAGATGCAAAGGATTATACAAGATACAAAAATAGAAGGTACCGAAATGGAATTGAAGATGAATTATATGGTGGAATATGAAGGAGATAATGCTCGCTTGCCAGCATGCTAAGCATTATCAGTGAGTTAAAGGAGAATTTTAATGAAGGATTTTTAAAAACACTGATGAGGAAGTCTGCCCAGTGTTCTCAAGAGAGCTTCAATGAAATTTGAAGGACAGTATAGAAGATGGCACAAACATGCTTGAGCATGCAATTAATAGCATATGCTGACATCAGTGACCAGTCTGTGGCCATCAATCAATGTTTTAGTCAATGTTTTAGTCATGTGTGAAAATGATAAGGTGGAAATTGCTAGCCTTAGCTTGGGAAATACCTTAGAAACGGCTTGTATCTGAGGCAGCAGAGGAAGGAAAGCCAGTAGATAGATCTTGAGAATAACATGGTCAGAGTGCTGAATTAGATTTTGCAGCAGTGTACTTCATTGATTAGAGAAGGGCCAGCTATTGAGAATTTTAGAGAAGAGTGGTTTGCAGAACTGCGATATAAGTTATGGGAACCCCAGCAAAACAGCAAGACTGTCAGTTGTTGGACAAAGATACTATATTACAGAAAAGTTATAGAAGAGAATTTGTGACATAAATAACCAGAGTACTAGACTTAAAAAAAAAATGTGGGTACATAATGATATTTAGACAAACGATGGAAAGACGCTGATGAACATGGTGCTGAACTAGCACATAAGTCTAAACAATAAGAAATGGAGCTGCCCAGGTGGGAGAAGGCCATGTGATGTACTGACTACAATATTTTTTGAAGAGAAAAGACAACATTTGGGCGACCAAAATGGTATCAGGGAAAACCAATTCCTAAAAGTGAATTTTAGTACATAAAATGAGCATAAATATAGGCATGAAGTATAGGATGAGAAGAGATGAAAGCTAAGGAGACAAATGAGATTGGGGTACTGATCCATTTAACGACTGCAGGAAAATTGCCAGTCTAAGTTATTTCTGACATTTTTGTACTGAACAAAATGATTCTTCACTTCTGGTTTGAGCTAGGAAGTGCAAAACTCTTCAGACTAATGTGTATCATTTGAACTTGACTTTTCTGAAAGAAACTTCTCTTATGCTTGTATCAGTCAATCAAAGCAAAGCAAACTTCATTTTATTTTTAATCATGTAGTAACTAATGTTGAAACTTCAAAAATGGATTAACATCTCTCGATGATCTGTTAGTCAAGTAACTTAAATGTTACTAAAGCTAAATTGAATTGACAGGTGGATCAATAAAACTGTTTTGGAATTAGTTTTTAGATTTTGACCAGTCTTTTCTTATGATATTAGCAACAACTATAAAAATGTTATTGCATCTCTAATGACTTTAAGTTCAAATGATGAAACTAGAAATTCCATTAGTGAGATTTGTTACTCCCTAAATCCCGAATTTAATGATAGTTTAACAATGGAAATGAGATGGACTTTGGTTGTTTTTATAAAGATCAAAACCTCTTACTTTTAGTCTTGGTACTACTGGGCCAAACTAACAATATCATAACCTCTTCTGAAATGAGTTCCTAATCGCTGTAGCTTCTTCTAATTTAATGATAGTTGGGTTAATGAACAACTGTTGACGGGTTAGGTTGCATGCAGTTTAGATAATCAACTTTGATTGCTCTGTCAAACTATTTATACAAAAAGTCATAGTAGCTCCCCAAAATATGAATCAGTTTTGAATGATTTAGTGAATCAGCCTATGCCAGGATCTTTGAGGTGAGAACCAGTTTCGCAGTCAATTCATCTGTGCCTGTGCCATCTCCTTTCCTCTTGAAGAAGGCATATAGATGATCTGGAGAAGGTGCATCAATTCATGATAGAGATATCGTGATACTCAGCCTGTAGTTTAGGTATCTGTAAACCTGAACTGTTAGTTGAACTTAAAGCTGAATTGAAATTGGAGAGAGAACTCTTAACATCACTTGTTAGAATCAAATAGAAATGCATGCCTAGATAATTTGAGAGGAATTAACACGATAGGTTTTAGACCTTTTCCATTGAGATTTTTGTTTATTTGTTTTCCGGATAAGTAGGACTGAGACTGAAAAAGTTCCTGTTTTTTTTTCTAGATCTATCACAGATGTAAGTTTAATTCTGAACACAATCTGACTGAAAGTTTTGAACATAGCTATGGTTACTTTGCTGCGATATTTATGTTTCATTAAATCCTGTGCTCTGTGCTAACTAAATCTATGAGTATCGTAAATTGGCCTATACTGACAGGAAAGAAATGGCACTTTCTCACTTAACAGAACAGCTCCCTAGATGCAGTCAACCATGTCTGTTCACCTCAGTGCAAAAGAACACCTTTTTATTACTCTTGAGTTCTGCAGGGACAGCTTAGCAAGGTTTTTTATGGCTCATACATCAATGGTATTGTTAAGCAATTTTCAATTGCAGTGCTACACTGCAACCTCATCTTCAAATTAAGCTTCCCATTAAAAATGTACAAACCATACCTTGTCAGTGGATTTGCACAGTTGTAACTCAAGGCACTGTTTAGATGCTGAGAATTTTCACTAATAATGAAGAAGCAGGAAAAAGCAACTTTTGTTTTGCATATTCCAAGATTGATTTTGCAGAGTAGTATTTAGGAAAAAAAAGCTATTTTATAAATTGAAAGAACTTGCTCTAAAGTTGCAGGATCCTTTCACTCAATGTGTTCCTCTAAAGCAGTGGTATCCAGCTGAGCAGGGGTGTGTCTGTCTCTGCTACCATATGAGCAAGACAGCTCATGTGCAAACCATAGCCGATCTGTGCACTTGTAGTAGATCCACACTTCTTTTCATTGTTCACTGACAAACATGGGTATGTTTCATGTAAGTTAAATGTTTCATGTAAGTTAACTGTTAAGTAGCCTGTATGACCAAGCCTATGTGGGAGAGCATGCACAGGAAGTGATACAGATTTGCACTTTAAAACAGGTCTGAGAAAAAGTTGTAAATTATTTGAAGATTTAAAGCAATGCTGCTACTTCTTATTTTTTCCCTCCTCTGCTATATAGTTTCATCATTTTTTCTGACTTAAATTAAAAATTGGAATTCCAGTTGTAAAAGTCTGTTAATCAAAGCTGATAGGCATGACTGCTGCTTTGTAAGAGGTATATAGAGATCAACAACAGACAGTTTAAATACTAATTAGTGAGTGTACTGTCAATAACTTTCTGTAAGAAGATATAAACTCAAATACAGCAATTTACTTTTTCTGTTCTCTGCAAGCCTGGAAAGGCATATGTATACTCTGGAATATAATTTATGGAGAGTCCCAGGAGAAAGCTTGATGCTGTTATTAGCTGCAAAAAAACTTTTCTGTATATGAGGAAGACTGTAGGAAAATGTCGTATTTGACACTGATATTAGACAAATGGTAATTTCACATAATGAGAGAGAAGCATTTCGTCTTCTGTTTTTGAATAAGGATACTAAGTCATCCCTCTACTAAATTCTTCCCCCCTTTTCTTGTAATCTAAATATCCCTAGTCTTGTGCTTCTATTTTTTTGGAAAGAAGAATTTAAAGAGCAAGTTTTCTGTAAGTAATTTTAAAGTGGTACAGATACTTTTTAGAAATCTAATTTCATAATTAAATAAGTTATTAATTAATACTTTTATCTGATCTTGAGACTTTCATTTATAACTAACAGTTGTAATAATAAAATTATTATTATCCTGTAGAATAAAAAAGATGTTTCAGAGAAATAGGAAAGGAAAAAAGATACAGGATTCCATTTCATTCACAAACATAGCTGATGTGTTTTTAGGTTTTTTGGTAAGTTCTGTTCAAATTCATTTGTAGTTGACTAAAAGGATGAATCATATATGAGCAAAGACTGAATCAGAACATCAAAATGATGCATATTTTTTTCTATTCAGCTGTTTAAAATGGTTTAACATATGTTACTGTGAAGACTGTTTAAGTAATAGTTGTTGTCTAGTTGTAGGTGTATGGAAAGAGAGGGAATTACACTATGGATTTATAGATGTTTGTTCTGTAATGACATCAATGTTCTCCTATTGCAAATCATTTCCAAAGTTGTACTAGTAAGTTGAAAGCCAGTAGTTTAACAACTGGACTTGGAGGAAACCTTGGGAGTTGGATTTGTCAAGTGGCTAGGAAAACTGTTCATGCATACCCAGTATCCAAAGCTTCATTGGCGGCCCAAACGTAAGGAACTGAAAGGTCGTTCTTCTTCTTGCAGTATGATGGTTTGTTGACATATTTTGACACACTGGTACAATGCTGAAAGGTTTTGACCTTACTGCAACACTGAGGGACTTAGGATTTGTTTAGCTATCTAATGCCTGTCGAATTTCACACAGTGTTTTGCTTTGCTTCTTCCTCCCTCCCTCTTTACTCCACTTCAATAAGTAATTTAAAACAAGATCTTTATTCAGTGACACATGAACAGCATCAAAATCAACGTGCAGTTGATGCAAATTTTTTTTTTTTTTTTTTTTTTTTTTTTTTTTTTACTTTGGCTCAAAGGTAATGTTTTAATATTTCACCAGTGGTCTCCTCTTTAACAAAGTGATTCTGTAATACACCGTGAAGATATTTCTCATGGAGACTACAGCTCATGGTTAACATTACTATAATGTTAATTGTTTTGATGATCATTTTAGTTTGTTTTATTTTTTATTAAATTTCACTTTGTCAAAGCAAAGAACCGATCACACTATTTGCATATTAGCATTTACATTTGAATAGCTAATGTTCATTAAATATATATTTTAATGCTTTAGTCTCTTTATCTTTAGTATTCAATAGAGACATCAAACTGGGATTTTTATTATAAGTTACTTCTAGTATTTAAACTTGTTTTACTGCTAAATTATTACATTCTCAACTTAAAAAGTAGTAAGTCAAGCACTGTATAGTTTTCTTTAATTTTTTTTCCTTACATTTTCCTGTACTGTCTCAAGTACTGTCGTGTCAGGGGAGACTCTCACGTAGTGCAGACAGAGCGTTTTCAGCTTCCGTCTACATTACTGCTAGGCTTCAGCTCCAATTTCCCTGGTATTTCTCATTCAGATTAGACAAGCATCTAAGTTTATGTACGATAAGAGCTGACAGCGTAGATGCTGCTATGCTTGCCAAAGGCCTGGTCGCAGACACTACACTATGTCAAAGAATGTCAACCCCCCACAGACCTTACCTTTCAGAATTCCTTGTAATTTTTAATTGACATTTACATCTGACATTTTCAATGTATTTCTTATTGTTTAGTCTTTATCTTCCTAGTAATAGATAAAAACTAACACAAAGCAAAAAGAATTCTTTCCTATAAAATATGATATCATATATTTTTTATTTAACAAGGTCAAGTTGTTGGTCTGAAACTCAAGAATGACCAACTCCCTCTTCCTTCATGTAATTCTATAATTGCTAGTCTAATCTATTTCAAATGACAGTTGAGGAGGGAAGTAGGAGTATAAAAGGAAATTTAACTCTTAGTTGTAATGAACAAAGCACAATTTTATTATTATTGCTATACATTCTGTGCAGAAAGAATACATTGATTTCCAGGAAAATTTTAAGAATATTAACAGAGATTTTCTTTTGAGACTGGTATTGAATATTAAAAATGATAATTTTGTACCTATATACATTCTGCATATACATACAAACAACATAACATTCCGAATGAAATAAAGCTGGCAAATAGGTGGTTTAGTTGCATGTTGTAGAGTGCATTGTGCTTTTTAGCATTCAGAAATCACAAGTTTTTCATTTGGTTTAAAATATTAAAAGCTTTATAAATTAATATGAGCATAATTATCCATCTATTAGAAGTTAGAATGAAGGACTACAGTTGATCATAAATGTCACAAAACAAAAAAACAGAAGAAGCATTTTGTCACAAATAATGCAGCTTTTCTTCTAATTAGTTAATTTACATTTTACAAATTAAGGGCAAGATTCAGACAGAAGATAATCTAGTAGCATATCATAGCTTTACTGACCTGTATTTGTATCTGCCAAATTTAAGTTAATTAGAAATGTAGATGCTGTTTGTTTTATCTGTCAAAAAGCTCATCTTAAAAAAAAAAAAAACGAGACATACTTTTTTTCCCCAACATTTATCATCTAAATAATAGTCTTGCCAAGATGGCAGCCTCATAATAAACTCTTTTCAGTGGAGCGATGGGTAATGAAGCTTGCTTGTGAAGGCAGCGAAAAATGTTGTCTAGCCAAATGTGTGAATATGATGGCTAGAGAATCAGTGGACTTTCTCAGTCATCAATCTTTTTAGTAGCCTCTTATACATCTGAATATTTTGATAGATGATCTAATAATTGAGTTATCTATCTTTCTAACTATCGGAGTTGCATAAAAATTACTCTCACATGCTATTGAATATTAAATATATTGGGCATCTAGTAAATTTTTCAAAAAGGGCCAAGAGGTGGAGGAATTCAGTTATGTCATAAGCATCCCTTAATATGTTAAATGATAAACTACTGTATCTAGAGTATAAAACTATTTGTATTAATATAAGAAAAAAAGTAAATAATGTCAAAAGACAATTATAAATAGTATTCGCAGTAAATAAGGCATGTAAAAACAAGAGGCTGGCTAGGTTAGTAAACAATCTAGGTGCAATTTGAGGTATAAAATGAGTAGATTTGGTGGTCCCTGTCTGGGTAATGAGCAGCAGTCACATTTAATGTTATACAAATTCCCTATGTCTAGGAAATCTTGGCTTAGACACAGAGAAATACAGTGTCACTGTGAAGTCCCAAATTACCCTTCTGCCTCTGTGAAAGTAATTTCTTTTGATTAAAGATGATACTGAGGAATATATATAGAAACTGCCTGCATTTTGTTTACTCTGTGAGATTCTACAGTGTGTATTTGTGTTGATGGAGCACAAGAATCTGCTTTCCCAGGACAATAATTCTTTGTCTTGCATTAAAGAAGGCACTCAGGATATATGGATAAGTTGCATTAAGCACTTCATCAGATCTGGCTAGGACTTCTGAGTAGTAGAGCCAAATGATTGTTAGTGTTGGTTTATTTTTTAAACACTACAGTTCAAACTGGCAGTTACATAATTTGTGTCCTCATGTGTGTTTCCGCTGAAAGGGTCAAATAAAATAATTTTAGCAATAATTTTTTTTGCATTAAGAATATGTTTTATTCAAATATATTTTTCCCTTAGTGCCATTGATTGCATTTATATTCCATCTCATGCTGTTCTATAGTTTATTAAATGGTCCTTCTTTTGAAAACTCTTGAATGTATGTAGGAGACTCAGATTTAAAAAAAAATCAATTACTCACTGTGGTTTAGCACTTTTTCATTTTTAGGTATTGTATTTGTAGGTTTCATAATTACAGTAAGGTTGAAAAATGTATGTAATATGAATAGTTCTCCAGTTAGCAAAGTGTCTTTTCTTTGTTCAGAACAAGCGATGGGACACTTTTTTGAGGAGGTCAAAAGTTGTTCACTCCTAGTAGAATTGTACTGAAAGAGTTATCAAGAGAGATCTGCTTTGTAGTTTCCACTTGCTTAAGGGAGAAAGAAAGAAAGAAGGAAGATCAGGCCCAATTCAGCAAGATTTCAAGGAGCTGGATGTTATCATCATTTGACAAGCACTTTGTGAAAGTATCATCGGGCCCCACTGGGCCTTGCCACTATATACAGATCTACCATTTGGACAAAGGCTTGGCGGTCTAGCTGACAGCAGCTGTGACTCCCCTGCTTACTAAGCAGAGTTCCTGATGCTTGAGAGTTCTTGTGAGATGTGCATAAGTATTTTGATACATTTTGGGTACGTGTAAAGCAGGACACTGGAATAAGATGACTTAAGAGTGTCAGCAGTGTAAGAGTTCAAAATAAAAAGCTGGTTCTGAAGCTCCACACTGGTCTTCCTTGTGGCATTCCATGTAAGCCATTTTTTCATTTCAGTAACATGTTCGCATTTATTTTATGCAAGTCTAAATGTCAGAATTGTAATTTCACATAAGCATAATTTCAACCTAGAAATAAGGTAGTAGGAAACAAATTACCAAAAAAAAATTTAAATAATTTACTCTGATGACTTGGGGAGCTTTAATTTAAAAAGCTAAAATTGCTTATAAATAATAAATTATACTGGACTTAATCAAAGCCATTGTTCTCTTTTCTTATGTGTGGCTTCTTTGGACCTTAGGTAAATTGCCAGTTAATTCTAATTACTATCTGTAGCATGTCTACTGAAGAACATACCAAGCTCCTATGTATACACAGTGTGTTGTATAAACATTATACACTTGTGTGTGTAATTTTAGAATGTTAGTATCTTCATTTGGGAAAGGGATCTTCTTTTCCGTGCCTAATCAAAATAGCAAACATCTGTGTTCCTTCTGGTTTGTCATTTGATTAGCATGCCCTCATCCATCACTATTCTTTGATATGAACATCAAGAAGTCATGTCCTTTTGTTTTAAATGATAAATATGCCTTTGTCATGAATACTCATAGGCATTCCAGGATTTACATCTGAATTGTCAAAGTGTAACTGCACAGCTTCTCTGATGTGTGACATTATTAGTGAAATAAAGAACTTTTAATTTGTCACAGATAGGCCTTAGACATTGACATTACAAGGCTGTGTTAGCTATGATACTGAAAAAGTTGTCCTTCAGCCACTATTTTTCTAAGATTTGTCTTTTATTAACAAGAGAAGATCTGCCGCAGGAGAGCCTCTGCAGACATTCCTGTATGCGTGGTCCAAGCCTGTCTCTTCAGGTTTCATTATTTAGGTCTGATGTCTAGTTAGCTCTTATCAAAACTAATACCATCTGAAGTACCAGGCTTCCAGTGGTCACACAAGCAACATGAAGATTTCTTCAATCTGACTAATATTATCAAAGACAGTATCTCTTTAAACTTGAGCTTTGTTTCGATGTCTGTAGCAATTACGTCTTGTAAAGGCATTTCCTTGAATGTTTCATTGCTTTTTTTATACATGAAATACATCTAAATTAAATGGTATTCTGAACATTTTTAATTAAAAAAAATGGAAATATACACAAAAAATAATGAAAAATATAATTCTTACTGTGTATTGATGCTGCTAAGGCATAAAGTACCATTGTATTGCTCCATTCTTACTGTTAATACAGTACACTAAATTAAATGTTTTTGAAATAAGACTCGTAGATGGATTTTTATCATCTGTTTATAGAAAAAGATGGAGTATGTGTCATGCAGATACGTAATTTAATTTTAATTTCTACAGAAATTAAGTGTTCCTTGAAATCTTTGGGTTCACTTACGCATGATAAAACATTATTTCCTCTATTTCTTTCCTGATATTGTATTTACTGTGTTCTGGGTTTGTTATCATGGTTAAATCCATATTACGTGCTAAGTGCTGTAGTGCTGAGATTAGAGTCTTCTTGTAAATTTACAGGATAGTTCAGAGAAGAGACTAGTGAGAGATCCCACAAAATGATCTGTGGGCCAATGACCATGATCAGCTTACAATTTGCAACATTTTGTTACATAAAGTATGTAAAATATGTTGCAATATTTTGTTCTTCTTCTTATTATTATTACTTCTTTACCTCACAGGCTTTAACCAGAGCATTTTTTATATAATCAGGAGTATTGATTTGATCAAAATTTCTGTTTAAATTAGAAGATAATATAAAATAAATTGATCATATTATTTTGCTAACTCCTGGCTGCTGAATATTTATATCGCTTTATTATATCACTACTTACTTGGTTTCAAAATAGTGAAAAGTATACCTATTTCAAGGCTAACTTTCTATACAAGAGTCATTTTGAAAGTATGTTCTCATTTGTTCATTTCAAAAGGAGAAATGTCTTGTATCTTTTGCAGCACAGCCCAATATATAAAGTGAGATTTTGTGGCATATGATGAATTCATGTGAGTTTTTGAGACACTGAAGCTGTAACCCAACCTGAAGAAGACAATGATGGCAGTGAGCTTCTGTCCAGAGTTAATCAGCTGCAGAATTTGTAAACTGCGTATGTGTCAAAGTTGAAAATGTTAGCACTCTGATAGAAGCTTGAAAAGGTTAGACCTGATAAAAGCCATCAGCAGTTAAAGAAAGTGATTTATGGGAATGTAATGACACAAAATGCCTCATTTATCACTCATAGATAGATAGGTTAAGGTTTCTGTGTCATACTTTAAAAACTTGACCACTTAGAATTGTCAAAATAGATACTTAATTGCCCATCATACATTTCAGTTTGAGTTTCCTTTGCTTCAAATTTGGTAATTTTACTGTTGTACTTCTCATGTGCTTCTTTTTAGTCATTTGTATTTCATATTTATTTCATATTTGTTTCAAATTGTATGTTCAGTACTATATTAGAATTTAATTAGGTAAAGCTGTTGATCTGAGTATTACCCAAATATTTAGTTGATTTACAGTTTAATTTAGGCTGACTGTAAGGAAAATAACTGAGGGTTTCTCTTTTTGTTGTTTTATACCACTAATTCTCATCAAGAGTTTACAGCTGTCTAATTCAATCCCTATATTTTCTCTCCAAATTGAAACATAAGATTTAAAAGTAAGATCCATCAGTTGGTTTCCAGTTCCAGTTACTTGAGTTCATGTTTAACTCCATACAAATTAAATTTAATCAAAAATTAACCATACTGTTAAATGAGTCTGAAATAAAATAAAAACGTTAGGAGAAATACACAGTAGTATACTTTTCTTCTGCTGGATTCAATTGGGGATAACAGCAAGCAAGTCCCTTAGATCTGAGACTGACTGTATTTTTTTTTAAGGGTCCCTAGTACCATCATAATACTGAACAAAGTAAATGCAAACATAGGTAAACCCTCATTAGGAAATTATCTTTAAGGACATTTTTATAAAATGAAGCAACTATTTCAGAAACATTTCATTTATATTAAAATACAGATTCAGCTGCAGATAGAAATAAGATAAGATTAAAGTTTGGAAGAGTTTTTTTCTTTAGCTACCTATCTTTTTAACCTGTCTCATTCTCTCACTCCTCTTATTCCTCGAATTTATACAGAAACGTCTAAACAGAATAATTTCAATTTTTAACAACAAAAAACTTACCTTTTTGTTAGCTTCCACAATTTATGGCCCCAGTTGTATAGCATTCTGTTTGTTCAGCGATGACCTTCCAGGTTCGATTTAAAAAGAAGTCAGAAGCATTTGTCATGTCTGCTCGATCTTGTCCAGAGGTACCTATTGTAATTATAAAGGACTAATAAGGTTGTTTATAATATAACAGTCTGACAATGGTAAAAAAAAAAAAAAAAAAAATCTGAAGAGCAACTTCTTGTCTTTTTCTTCTCTATCTTAAGGAAAAAAATGTAGTATTTTTGCTTTATGCTGTACTGTATCTTTTCAACATTTTGTTGAGACAGCATAAAGAACTTCTGCCTCAGAAACTTGGTTTAGTTTTAAAAGGTGAGCAGTATGACTTGCTCATTACTAGTAACTTCTTGGAAATACTTAATAATGGTGTAGCTATGATACAGTTGTATTTTGCACCATTTTATATTCAATTGCTATATAAAAATGGTGTTGTATCTAGAAACGTTTAATTCCTTTCACAATGTAAAAAAAAATCTTACGTGTCTGTGTTGCAAAAATGTGTGATAGGTGAATATAATGAACTCTATTTTGTAAAAAAATCCAATCCAATTGTTTAATTTATTATAACCATTAATGAAATACTGCTATAAGTAGATATTAGTGGTACTTTACATATGTCAGATTTTTTTACAATCAACTTATTATGGTAATTCTTTTTCTTCATACGTCTTTTCCTGCTTCCTCTCTTCCCTTTCCTCCCCCATTTCAGCATTCCCAGCAATACTTCTTTTTATACATGCATAAATATATATCTGTATATATTTAAGGTAAGTGAAAACATACTAAAACCAAAGGAAGCTGAGTATTCGACAGAGATGTTTACCTCTTTTGTAGGGTATCTTACAACACTGTGGTATTGTCAGACTTCCATACATCATTTAAATACCCTCGGACAGCAAAAGCAGAATCTTGGCAATTCTGTAATCTCATCATGTGATTTCAGGAAGGCTTTTTTTCATATCTACAATTGAGACAAATTTATGTTGTATGTATTTATGGTTGCTAAACTCAAAATTGTCTCATTTCATTAATTTTTAACATTGTGCTTTCTTAACTACTATGAAGAAATGTATTAAAATGCCTTAATTATAGGGCAAGAAGAAGAGAAAGCACAAGTCTCTTAGCATATGATCTTTCAATTGTTCAGTAAAGGATAAAGAGGGCATTCAAGCGTGGTTTAGATAACTGTCAGCAATAATAAAATGCAAGATAGTTTGTAGAGCCTTTAAAGACCTTTCAGGGAAATAGATATAATTAAAAAAATAAAACAGAATTTTCATATCAAAGGAATTCAAAATGTTATAAAATTTCAGAATGTTACTGTATTAGGAGTAATGTGTGTTTCCAAGGAAAAAAAAGAATTGTGAAAATAATCTGCGATCCATACAGCAGTGATGGCTTTGTTTTGCTTATGTAGGTATATGTCCTTTAGCTTTTAACACATGGACTATAGATAGCATATTAGAGATATTTCGGGTTTTCTTAGTTGACTTCTTTTTTAAGTTGCTATACTTTTAATTAAGGTTGGATTTTTTTTGAAAAATAAAATGAATTGATAGCTTGGTGACGTAAAATTGTTTTGTCACAATTAGCCACAGAATAATATACATGACATACATTTATAGTCAGAAGTGCCTTATATTATATACTGTAGATATATGTTTCAAAGTATATTTCCAATGTCTGTTTTTTCCATTCTTCTAATCAAAAAAATGCATTAGCTATTAATGGTTTTGATTGTGTTAAAAAAAAGTATTTTTCCTGTTGCGTGTTGAAAAGTCTAAAGAGGCACTTTCTCTGCACTAGTGAGTTATACCACTTTTGCCAAACTGCCAGAAACTGCACTTGCATGTGATAAGCAGCTGTTAATAAACAACACTGAATTCTTTCTTTTTAGAGTAGTTTTGCCCCATTGCTTAGCCTTGTGCTTTCCTGAAGAGGTTTTTGTAAGCTAAGTTTGCTATTCACTCTGATGCACACACATTGATTAGATTGACCAGTTGGTTTGTCATAGCCAAGTACCAAATGCATGTGTATCTTCTTTTAGCAGAGTACCTTTTACAGATGGGTCAACTTCACTGACGTGCATTTTCAGCAAATGCAAAAACTCTTATGAGTTTTATGGTTCTAATTGCTGGTCCAAGAGCATTAAGAAGCGTGTTAATAATGAAAACATTGCTTCAGTATTTAGTGTCTTGCTATATCCTCCAGTAAATTAGGTTCAGATTGTTAATATCACTGTTCCCTTTGTCACCGACTAATAGATCATAGAATGGAAAATCATCTCTGTTCTTGGAGTTTCTAATTTAGCTTATAATTTTAGGAAACATTAGAGTCCATTTTCTGCTTACTGAAGGAGGAAATACCACCTTAAATTCTGCCCTCGGGTAGACACCTTGAACTGGAATACAAATGAATAGCACAGCCTCTGTATCATATCCTGGCCTTTACAAGAAAAACTAGCTAAGATACTGTTGAAAATGTGGCATTGTGCTTTTACATATAGGTACCTCACCATCTTCTTCGTTGTTAAGCAGCTTCGTTGTGGGGCTTAAGGACTTATGACTACCCAAACTGCAAAGGTATTGCAGAGCAGTTGCACAATTAGCTTTAAGGCAATCTTTCTGTATGTGGTATGCCTGTTTCTGAGAAAGAAACGCTTCACCTGATGCTGTCACCAAACTCCCTTCTTCTGTTTTCGATCAGTTGTGTCCCTTTCTTCCCATTCACCCTGCCTGGTGTGACGAGGCTATTCGTGTGATGATGTTTCTGTAGAATGTACTGCACAGCCTTATTTTCTCCAGTCTGCAGTTCTTGTGCTCCTACAGAATCACTACAGTTGTGATCACTTCGGTTGGACTAGTAATGGCTTGAGTCAAATTTTACTTCTACTTTTTTTTTTCCCCCCTTTCACTGATTTATTTTCTTTCCCTAAACTTTTGTGTAGTTGAGTTTTTATCACTTTCTTGGCTATTAGATTTGTGGTGTGTCTGATGATTGAGTTTCAGTGGTGACTTATATGATTTGGTAAGCATCGTACGCAAGCTCTCACTGAGTAAAAATGACTACAGTAAAATATTTTAATATCTGTCAAAGTAATTTTTACTTTTGCCTGTGTAAGGAAGTTTTTAATTGTTTTTTCTGTTTTCTTTTGTTAAAAATCACAGTCACTACCTCTTAAGAACTCTCCTTACTGATAATAACATCTATTAAAAACAATAGACACTTGATAACACTACTTGAAAATGCAACATTCAAGAAAGAAATGTATACATGCATTATCAGAGGTCTGGAGGCTTAATCTAACTTCTTGTACAGCAGACTGTAACTTCTTACATGTTTGCCCGATACTTAGCACATCAAACCTCACTGCAGGCTGAAGGTTTCATAATGCACATAATAAGAAGAACCAGTTAGAGTGGTCTTCGCTTACTTTGGTATGCTTTCTGATTCTTAGTAACAATGATTCTCATGCTCTTTCCTCTAGACACTGGACAGGGTAGACTATAGTGGCTATAAACTGAAAGATTGGAGTTTTAATCTCTTTTCCATCATTGATCTCTTTGGTACTGCCAAGCAAATTTCTTGATGCTTTTATGTTTAAAATTCCCTATCTGCAGAAGTTTGATACTGCATCAAAATACTGCAAGGTCAAGCTTATAGTTGATAAAGTGTTTTCTTAAAACTCAGGGTAAAATGCACTACAGATATGGACGCATGATATACTCTGTTATGAAAATCTATCTTACTGTAACAAAAGTGTAAACCTAAGCACAGATCTTCTCATAACTTTCATTTTCTTATCACCATTCATAGTGTGTCAAGGAAGAGAAAGAGAATCCAGGAATATTGTCTGTGCTTTGGCATAAAATGTTAGGAAAACAACATCTAGTTCCAAACGTTTTTGGCTTGTGTTAAGGAGATAACGGATAGGATGTGAGGAAGAATACAAATCATGTCAAACTACTGCTCAAATCATTCTCTGCCAAATGTACAGGGGAATAAGTTCAGAGAGAATAGCTTGTGTTCTCGCTGTTATGGAAAAGATTTTTCCAGTAATAAAATACTTTTTAATGTGTCCTTACTCTTCTAGTCTTTCCTCGTGAAATTGTGATGTGGAACTCTGAAAATCAGTACCCTTGACTGTAGATATTTTTTTTATTTAATTTCCACAAGACCAGCAGGGTTGTAATAACCTTAAGACATGTAGCCTAACCATCCTCTGCCTTCTCCCTGACTTTAACAAACCACCTAATTGGACTGATTCTGTGAAAGCAATAGGGTCCTCATGGCATGGTGGGAGAATTCCCTTCATGTGAGAATCTCAGGGAGACATCTGGATCATAATGTAAATCTTAGAACATATATATATGTGTGTGTATGTGTGTGTATCTGTCTGAGATGCACAAATGTAACTAAAATACGAAATTTAAACATAATTCTGTGAACCATCACAGTATATTTTAGACATGTCACAATGGGAGTAAAATAATAGCTTACAACTATGCCTTGCTGTTGATATAAATGTTTCTTGTTCCTTTATTATAATGTCCTCTCCCTGATTTTGCTATGATATACTCCAGGGAGTATGTCTGAACTGAAACTAAGAGAAAAGTGAACTACTTAAAAATGGAATATAATAAGATTTTTTAGTTAATTGCAGATAGGATGAGGAAGCTGTTGACATCACGGGAAATTGTTTTACCTATGGAGAACGGCACTGTGTTGTATGAGTCTTTTCTATGACATAAGGGAATTTACACATAGAACATTCCTTTCAGTAGCTCAGACTGTATGTTTTAGAGTATTAATTAGCTAGTCAGATTTTATTAGGGTCATTGAGTTTTGTATAATTAAAATTGTAGCAACAGCTAAATGGTAAGTGATGTGAAATGCAGAGTCTGCTTTTGCCAAGTGTTCTTCACTTGGTTTTCATAGAGGGGGCAGAGAAGTGGGAGAAATTTAAAAGCCAAGTCTGACACTTAAAAAATAATAATTATGTTTGAAGTAGATATTTATATTTATTTATATAAAATATGAAAGTTAAATATAAGAGATTTTTTCCACTATGTTGATCCTGTAGAGTGGCAATATTGTGTTGAGTTTGGGAAGTTCTGAGGCAGGTTATTTAAAGTGCATAGCTGTGAGATTACAGTAATGCATAACGGTAGACTGGTTTTCTTACACCTAAAAGGTAGAGACATCTGATAGAGAATAAGAAAAGTTGTTAGATTTCTTTGTTTGTTGTCTAAATGCTATCAGATGGATTGTGTTATCTGCATTTTAAATCAAAATGTTCTTGTGGCCATTATGGGACAAGTGCAATAAATATGTGTATATATTTATTTTATACATACACATATCTGCATACATGCACATACATATGTAACATCAGCATGTTTTGGTCTCTGTGTTACACTTCCGTTGTGACAAGTCTTTGTTTAAAAGTACTTCCTGTAAATAAAAATAACCTGTGCTAATACCACATTACTAATTCAGGATGATTTTTGTTATTTCTTCACTTTGTTACCTGTTCGTTTTTTATCCTATGTTTGTCCCAACAGGTCTGTTGATAACGGGCTGTAGAAGTATCATGGGCTTCCATTTCAGTACCATCTTTTACACAGAAGCTGTCCATCTACTATAAGTCTAGTTCTATTTGAAGTCAGTATAAGAGCTTACAGTGGCCTCAGTGGAGCGAGACTGTCACGAGTATTAGTTTAGACCTGATAAGGACAATGGGCACAATTAAAGTACAGGAGATTTCATTTAAGCACAAGAAAAATCTTTTCTACTGTGAGGGTGGTCAAACACTGAGCAGGTTACCCAGAGAGGTTGTAGGGTCTCCATCCTTGGAGACATTCAAAACTCAGCTGAACATGTCCCTGAGCCACCTGATTTAGTTGACCCCACTTTCAGCAGGGGAATTGGACTAGATGATCTTCAGAGGTCTCTCTGCAGAGGTCCCTTCAACTATTCTGTGATTCTGTGTGTATTTATTTTTTATCTTTATTTAAAAAAAATAATTAGATGTGGAAATAAGACGAGAGGGAAATTTCAAAGATTTTAGTCCAGCAGACTGTGGTGCTATTAGATTTAATGTCAGATTTCTTAGACCAGAGGCAGTATGTTCCTTTGGACATGTGCTAGGGGCATATGGAGAAAGAAGTCAAAGCTCATGTAATTTGAGAAGAAAGTGTACTATTGCAATACAAATGAGATTTCAGCTTCAAGAACTGACATGCGTTATTTAAATTGTCTTTAGTGGCCTTCTGGAAGAATCTGGAGAAACTCAGTATTCAGAGTGAGAAAAAAATTTACGTGAAGAAAATTACAAAAAAAATCTTACCTAAAGTTTCAAAAGATTTAAGGAAAAAAATCGAAGCATCACTTCAAAATCAAAAAGTGATGGCTTAAACAATAATACTATCATGAAAATAATTGAAGGAAAGCAGAGGCAGCTTTTTTGACCCTGTTGGTCTGGAGTTTGGGGATCAGTTCACAGAAGAGTACACAAAATGCAGACTTACAAAGTTAGCCCTAACTGCCGACAGATCCTAATATGTTAAAGGTTGTAATCTTTTGAAAGAAGTTGGTTGGCTTTCCTGTTGGCCCTGCTATCAACTTTAACCTCCGACCTTCTCCGGCATGTATCACTACAAATAAAACTGCTGAGGTTTGACAAGAGGATATAAAGTCACTAGGCCATCGCACAGAGATCTCTACATGATTTTCTTTAACCTTAAGCTTAAATGAACACTGCTCTAAGTCAGGATTTTTAATAAGAAGTCATAAACAGTCACCCGTATCACTTTTGTTTTAATAATTACTGTTTTAACAGAGAAAAGAAGAAATATACATAGTAAATTATGTTTGACAACTGGAATTTGGTGGGTTTTGGATGTCTTTGACCATTAGATAGATTGCTGTTCTTCATTTTAATGTATACTTTTTCATGCAAACTGCATACGATACTGGTATAAACATGGCATTTGTGTACAGTGTTATAAATGAATTTTTAGCTCTTGATTAAGACCAACCAGATGACAAAAATAATGTGTATGTTTGCATTCACCAGCTTCAAAATAATCTTCGAAACTGTAGTCACCTGCGAACATTTTGGCTTTTGTTTTTCTATATTTTCTAATGTAACTTTACACAATATGTTTTAACAATCTAGGAACTGCATAGGCCACACTTACTAAAAGTTTTTCTGTATTAATCCACTCCGAAGAGCTACCTGCATAGTATTTTCATTTTGCTTTGACTGAGAGGCCATCCATGGTATTAACTCTTGCAGAGACCCTGTTCTTACGAACAACTTATCTCTGAGCACCGACTTTACCATACTGAAATTATATTATCATCCTAAAATTATATTTCTTTCCTGGTTGGATCCCATACCAACTTAAAATCAGATTTTCTGTTTTCCAGGCTATTACTTCTGTCTGAAGATTTTCCATGACTAATTTCTTGTTAATCATAAGGCTTTTCATGCTTTTTGTTGCTCCTATCTAGTTATATTTTATGCTCACCCGTATTTTTTTCAGAGCGATTTCTTTCTGGCCTAGATAAACAATCTCTTCTTTTGGAAGTCCTTCCTTCCTTTGTCAGGTTCTGTTCCTTGCGTGAGTAAACCATTCGTATTTTCATCATCTGACAGAGTGTACTTCTGTCGGTTACAAGTCCACTTTCCATGATTAGGAAAGTAGGGCTGGTTTTATCTGAAGACATATAAATAGATGTTCCAGTGTTCCATCCTTAGTTTCAATTTCTATGCATTTTTAGGTTTTCTTCATAATTGTAACTACCAGGGACCCGGGAGCACTTTTTTTTTTTTTTTTTTTTTTTTTCCCTGAATAATAGCAGAACACTAACCAGGTGTCAGTAGGCCTTGCATCTTGATGCATTTGCTGTAAATTTTTAATTGGGATTCATTTATCCTTAATTTATTAAATACAAGGTTATTACAGAAATGCTTTGCTATTATAGGTGCAATACTGTCTTAAATTTGAGACAGTTTTTCATCTGTGCTTGGGCTACATCTAGGTGGTCCAGAGAAAGATTAGGAAAACAAGCCTTTTGTGCCTCAGTTTCTAATCATTATATATCAAAAAATCGCTAGGCATTTGCAGTTGTAAAAGACTATCAAATACTAAATTATGGATTTATCTTGAAGGGACTACCTAGCAGACTTTACCTAGACATCTGGTGTTACTTGTATCGTGGGAAATAGTGGATCAGTACAGTATGTAAATTTTGGAAGTTAAATATTGCTGGAATTCTAAGGGCTGACTGAAGGTTAATTAGGGGAATATTTTTTAACTGTAAAATCTTATCAAGAGAAATATAATTTAGCTGACAAGGTGTTGTGAGAAAATTTGGTTGCACTGTGCCTTTTCACCTATGAAGATCTTTGTGTTTCCTCCCCATCCCTGATTTGGAATATAAAGAGAGTGCTAATCATCAGGTGATGTGACTTCTACTTTCCTCTGCAGTATCACATCAATCTGAGTTCCTTTATCATTTTCCCTAACATTTAACCTCCACCATCTTCAAAAAGTAGGCAGGATGCCCACTAGAAAGACACCTGAGGAGGTAGATGAGACATTGGCAATGAGTGTCCACTGTCATTAAAACAAAAAGTACTGACTTCTAACTTCTTTGAGACCACCTATATTACTTTCAGAAGAACATAATATAGTGCCTCAGCAAACCCAGAACCTGCAGCTTTGAGGTATTATAATAGTTTTAGCTGATGCTAGCAGAGATATCTGATACTTTGTATGCAGACAATATCATCTAGCATTACTTATCAAAGCATACAAGCAATTGTTTCCTTCTAGTGCTTCTAAAAGTTACAAGATGGTCACAGGGGAGAGGGGCATGAACATTTATTGTGGTAATAGGAAAGCGTAGGTATTAAGCTGTTGCACTTACTAGAAATGAGTGCACACTTTCACTGTAAGAATGTATCTATGGTGAAATTCTCTACTATAATTTCAGCATATTCAGTTAAAGCTCCAGTATCATCCTCAAGTAACAGTTACATAGAAGTAACAGAGTTATTAATTGGGGAGTGATTAAGATAGCATTTGGTATCCATAGGGGATGTTCAGAGCGCTTTGTAATGGGTACAATAGCAGTGATTAAAAGAAGGAATGCTGATCCCTTCATGCATGAAATAGTTTATCCCACTATGGAGCCCAGGAAACTAATAAAGCTTCTGTGGACCAAAGGCATAGAGGCTTATTTTGGTAAGATTAAGACATTTTCCAGAAATGCTCTTCTCTTCTCTTCTCTTCTCTTCTCTTCTCTTCTCTTCTCTTCTCTTCTCTTCTCTTTTTTGCATGATTTAGGAAATGAGGAAATCAGTTAAATAACAAAAAGCAAATATGTAAGTAGAATTGTTTTAGACTTACTCTTATCACATTCGATAAATGACTGTCAGTGCCTTTTAAAAATGCACATTTTAGCGATATTTTAAAATACAAAAATAAATTGGTATTTTTCATTTTTTAAAATCAACTTCAGTGTTTCAAAAATGCTGATACTTCAGGAAATATGAGTATAAATTAATCTGATATTTGTTACAAGGCCTTGAAATAGATCAGTAGAACATAAAGCAGCTATTGTACATATACTTTGGTAACTCATGTAAATGTTGCTACATTAAACACGAAGGTTCTTAGTTTTCAAAATGTTTGTACCTTTTCAGTCTACTCTCTTGTAGAAATGCTATTCTGTATTTCTTTATCAGAAGAGGTTTTAAAAAAGTAAATCCCGTAAATGTACTTTGGGAAGGTAGGCAGTACGTGAACACTCCCCATATTTACTTTCAAACTGTAGTTACCAAAAATTCACTGTGTAAATCTCATTACATGTGTTGCTTGTATCAGAAGGAGAGAATATAAAACACTATATAATTGGAAATGTCAGCATTGTGAGTTGCTAATATTTTGCATTGGATGTGAACGCCAAGCTGAATGTTTAAGCCATTTTTAGTAAGTAGATAGCATTTGTTTTTACACATATATATATGTAATTTCTGAATACAGATGCCAAATAATTGCTTTATCCTAGAAGGATGTAAAATCTTCTGAAAAACAGAAAACTTGATAGAAAATGATAGTGGGAACTAAAGGTCCCAGTATGTGTTCCATTTTCTTAAATGAGTAAAGAATAGGAACTGTTCAGAATTAATAAACAAAATCCAAAAGATTGGAATAGGAATCAACCTCACCAGTCTTCCCTCCTCCTTGTTAGAATTCTAAGGAAATCTGTCTGCTGAAACTTAATATGCTCCAATAAGATCTATCTATTATGAATTAGTTTAGATTATCATAGATTTTAACTGAATTTCATCCCAACTAATGAGTCCTTTTGTGAAACAAGTTGATGTTGTATCTGCCATTTTGCAGGTGTACCCAACTTTTCACCTACAGCACCACTTAACCCACAACGATTAAGATTTCAGACTTTCAACATGAGTGTTTCTGGGTATTTTAGCAAGGAAAGATAGAGGTACAGACTTGATATCTGCATATGGCATTGAATAAATATGTTAAGTTCTATTTTAAACACCTAAAAGTACTTTTTTGCCTTAAAATATTTTATGCAGATAATTATCACATTAGTATTCACTTCTCAGATAATTGTAGACATTCTCACTGTCTCCTGAATCCAGTAGCAGGAAGTGTTATGTCATGGCCTATCTTTTGCCTTAAGCTCCTTTGTCCTAGGTCATCCAATTTCTTAAAAAGCAAGTCATAAAGTTTCAGAGAAAGAAATAATTCAGAGAAAGAAGAACTTTTATATTATAAAAAATTATACTCCTGTTTAACTGTGACTTTTGAAAATACATTAAGTTATTTCAGATGTTATGTAATTAAGGTATGGAACTCACTGTGACAGTGTTATTGACTGCTAAAGTTTAAGAAAAACACAATGAGAATTTAAACATAATTTTGTGCATTTTTATAATGTATGAAAAAGATTCTTTGCTCACACACAAGATATAAATACTTACAGTGTATTACAGACTTGTCAAAAAAATCACAAATTGTCTTGATTTACAAAGATATTGAAAAGATAGATTTTATATATATATATATATATATATATATATATATATACACATAGTAAGCAAAATAGTCACTAGTCAAAAGTGGAAGTCAAATGGAAGTCAAAATATGGAACAATGGAAGTTGGTCCTTATATATATATATAATGTGTGTATATATAAATATATTTACACACATACATATACACATGTGTAAAATATAAATTTATATTCTCTAATTTGATGCTATACCCATTTTTACAAGCAGCTGATGCAATTATGCTTTTTAAAAATATATTAGATCATTCTTCTAAGGTATGTGAATTAAGAATAAAATCTCATCCTTGCTATTATATTTTGTAATGTTGGGAGGTGTTCTGTTATTCTATGAAGTTGTATTAGACTGAACTGTTTTCCTATTGTAAGACACTTTTTCTTAGGAAGTTTACTGACAATACCAAGCTGGGAGGAGTGGCTGATATGCCAGAAGGCTGTGCTGTCGTTCAGAGAGATCTGGACAGGCTGGAGAGCTGGGCAGAACCTCATGAAGTTCAACCTCATGGACCTAGAGAGGAATAACCGCAGGCACCAGTACAGGCAAGGGGCTGACCTGCTGGAAAGCAGCTTTGCAGAGAAAGACCTGGGAGTCCTGGTGGACAAGTTAACCATGTTAGCACAACTAAGCAATGTGCCCTTGTAGCCCAGGAGGCCAATGGTATCTCCTGGGGTGCATTAGGAAGAGTGTTGCCAGTAGGTCAAGGGAGGTGATCCATCTCCTATGTTCAGCCCTGGTGAGGCCACATCTGGAGTGCTGTGTCCAGTTCTGGACTCCCCAGCACAAGAGAGACATGGAGCTACTGGAGAGAGTCCAGCATAGGGCTAAGAAGATGCTCTCAGGCTGGAGCATCTCCCCTGTGAGGAAAGGCTTCAAGAGCTGGGCCTGTTTAGCCTGGAAAAGAGAAGACTGGGGGGGGGATCTTATCAATGTCTACAGACACTTTAAGGGGGAGTGTCATCGACAGGACACGAAGCAACAGGCACAACTGAAACACAGGAAGTTTCGCCTTAATATGAGGAAGACCGTCTTTACCGGTGAGTGATGGAGCACTGGAACAGGTTGCCCTGAGAGGTTGTGAAGCCTCCTCCTCTGGAGATACTCAAAACCTGCCTGAATGTGATCCTGTGTAACATGCACTAGTTGACCATGCTTGATCAGGGGGGTTGGACTAGGTGATCTCCAGAGGTCCCTTCGAACCTCAACCATTCCATGATGTTGTGATTTTGTGAAAACTCTTTTAGGCATGTCCGGGTTCATGTGTGCAGCACAATGTCTAGATGTACCGTGGAGAACATTTCTTTTTGTCATTAGCCACTGGAAGATACTTTGGACTCGACCTCTGAAATGCCAGTTCTCAGCCTGGCTCAAGCAGCTGAAATCTTGCCCTTTTGATAAGCTGAGAAACAGTTGCTGCTCATTGTTGATGTTCTCCCTCCCTTAGGTGTTTTGAGACCCTGTGGGAGAGGTGTCACTCATATCAGTCTAACTTGACCTAGATTCTCTAAATGGACTGAATATAGTCTTTCAGTGTTCTGTACCTCATGTGACATTTATTACAGACCACTTCATCTTATAGAGCTTTTTAGCCAATTTCCCTTCTGAAGCCAGTCAAGGGATTGACAGATTTAATCTTTCTCCCTAAGACTTTGTCTGTAGTTCTTTGTGTTGAGAGAATTAACAGCTTGTTGCCAACAAAATTGGGGAATGTCTCTCTCTCACTTGCTTTCTCTCCTGCTTCCTTCTCTCTTTTTCTATTCCTTTCCTGCTTCCAGCTGTGTGATCACATATTTTCTCCATGCTACTGTAGTACTTACCAGATTTTTCCATCATCAAACTTAACTCAATGCTTAAGGAAAAATCTGGCCCATTTTGTTGCATAACTTTTATGCTCGTTAGTGAGTTAAATCAGTTCATGGAAGGTCTGGCAAGCATAGACACAGGTGTTCCATTACCTTTGTATACCTCACTAGAACCTTTACATGTAAAATATATCCTAAACAGAACTGTATATTATACAGTTTTATCTGTATATTAAAAAAAAAAAGTAAATCTAAATGGAATAAATGCATGTAGGTCATTCCTGGCTATTGTCTGGGTGAGATATGATTTACTTTTTAACTTTATTGTATCAGTTCTTTCTATCGATATAGTAGAAACTTGTGATGAGCAGTAGAGAAGTTTCTACCCCTGAGATCATTTGCATAGATTGTAGTCAAGGTGAAAAAGGATCAAGTAGAGTTTTCACACCTTTTAAAACAGCAGTTATAGTGAGAGAGTACACTCATTGTGATGGGAAGGCTGGCAGGTTAGACTTCATAGTAGAAGTCATGGAGGTGCATGGGGACAAGAGTGTCCACAAGAGTGTCCGATAAGACCTGCTTTATTGCATTCTTTTTGCAGTCTTCCATGGAGTTAAATTGTGAGTTTCTTCAGTAAGACCCCTACGACCATTCTGAGCTTCACTGGAACAGAATTTGGGATTTTGAAGAGTTTAGAGAGTTTGTGTCATCTCCTTCAGTAATAGTCCACACACACTCCTTTTATAGTCAATAGAAAGAAGTAGGATGCAGTTAATCTAATCCTAATCTAATCCTAATAAGAGTGTTTTGAAAGCAGTTGTCTTTTTTTAAAAAAAAAAGGGGGGGGGGATTATTGTTACACACTCAGACCTCTGTGATTTTAAGTATGAGAGAGGGATCTGCGGGAAAACCTAATGACTACAAACAGACCTCTTAAATGACTTGTATTTCACACATCCCTTCCCAGTTTAAATATGAGTAACTGCTTCTCAAAGAAGGTGCCATGAAAAGTTTAAAACTAAGTTTGAAGACCAACTTTCCAAGACTTTGCTGTTAATGTTTCCTCATTTTGTGGGCACAATGTTGTGCATTGGTTCACTGAGTCCAGAAAAGCTTTCAGGCTTTCAGGGCTATGTCAGAGCTAATAGAATCAGACCTCTGATCTTAAAAACCTACTTTCTGAGTGAAGCTTTTCAGAAGCAGTGGGCCCCGATATGTACCTGTATAACTCAGATTAAAATAGTGTGTCAACTCCAAGTGGAGGTTTGGGTATGCTGCTGTCTTCATTACAGTCGATATTGTCTTTTTAATTGAAGTAATAGAAATTTGATGGTTCAGATGTGTGGAGAACCCACACAGGCAACAGTTGACAAAATGAATGTACATAATACCTTGCTGATGAGATAGTTTTATTTTATAGTTGCTTGTTAATTCAGAACAACTATTCTGTTGCATATTCAAACTTTAGCTTGCATACTATCCTAAACTGCAGCCTGTTGATTCTCAAATTTATGAGCCTGGACATTATGCTGAGTGTAAAAGATCCAAAAAAAGTAAGAGAAGTTTTCTAACAAAACCATACTGATTACAGACGGGATTGGAAGGTAATATTTAACTCCTTATAACAATTTTTTGCCCTTATCCTACTACATTACAAGTACTGGCTTTATTTTGTCTTTTCCCCATCCCTGTAATGGTAATATTAGAAAATTGAATTACTTATATTGATAGATGAACACTAATGCTTCCATTTGATAGATTTTTCAGAATTTTGTTTTTATTCAAGTGGTTTTGGTCTAAGTCTTGATAATTTGTAACTCTTTCAGGCCTGAGGACAGAGTGAAGACAGGCTCTGCAATATTTCAGAGAATAGTTAAGAAAGCTATACTTTTGAGATGAAGTGCCGTAAGTCTGATTTCAGAAAACTCAGGGAGCCTCTGGAAAAAAACTGGAGGCTGTAGACACAGCTCTGCATTGTATTATTTCCTATTTGATCCTCTTCCTTTTCTGCATTCATAACAATGATTGTCCAGGACTTAGGACCCACAGACTGTATGTGTGTGCATTTCTGCATATAGAATCCTTCTGGTACCACAGTGCACTCTTTTGAATTATGATGCTGTACAAGTGAATTATTAATACATAGTTTTACAGAACAATGCAAATTCCATTGATATCATAAGATTCTGTGTGAGAATATATCATGCGTAGTCTAAAAGAAAGTTAGCAATAGGATTTCTCATTGTTGTCAGCATGAGCTGTTTCTATTCATCCTTACCAGCGCACACAGGTTTTATGGTTTCTCAGTTCTCTTTTGGCTTTGATACACTTTTTAATTTCATGACACAAACATCTTGAAATTATTAACCCTATAGGTTTGATGTGTCTGCTTTCAGCAAGAAGTTCTATTAACTTGTTTCTCAAGAAGATATTTAAAATATCTTAAGAATTTAAAGTACATCTTTGCTCTACCATGTAGATTAGTGAATTTAAATTGATACTGTTATAAACCTTAGAATTAATATGTTTGTAATGTGAAAGGATAATCAGTCCCTTTAAATTCAATATAATTACTTCTGTGATCTCTATATACTGCAGTCTGACTATTTTATGTGTATTAATCACTGCACAAGAGAAAAACTTGAGGTTTTATTCAGTAGTTACCATCTCTTCATCCTACACAGTACACTTTTCCAAGTCTGAGGATTGTTTTATTAAAGTTTAAGAACAATACTGTTGTTAGTGTTCCATTTGAATATGGAAAAAACAAATAATATATTTTTCAAACTAGAAACAAGTACATTTTTTCTCCACTTCCAAAACAAAATACTAAAATAACAAAAGCATATGTCAGTTTTACTTGCCCTGAAGCCTGTGCTGGCCATGTTTCAGTAGACCAATAAATATTATGGAAAATTACCCTTATTTTTTATATCATTCTCAAGATCAAATCCTTCTTTTTCTAGAGACAGCCACTAACTGCATTGGACTGTGATTTCACCTGCTTGTGTCAGTGGCTCCTAGTAACATCTTCCCCAGTTTGTGAAGTTGTATTTGCTGGGCTTGACTTCAGAAGTATGAAATGTTCTTTTAGCAATAGCTGGGATTCTAGTGATTGAAATATTCACAAGAAACCTTTTAACAATTAATTCTAAAAGTATCATAGGTGTAAATAATGTTTGTGCCTACTCAGTGAATGGCTGATATTCATAGTTAGAACTTTATACTGCAATTGAAATTCAGCCTGATGATCTTGGGTTTCATATGCCAATTCTAAGCTTTATTTTAAAAGCATTGGTGGAACTATTTCTCTAGAAATACACTGTCTTGTAAACCAACTGATAAAGTATGATTTCATAATTCCGAATTTTGGTGACATTAATATCATAACTTAAGCAAAGTTACTTCATTCAGTTGTGTGAAATGTGAACATGCAAACCTGAAAAGCCATTTCATTGCCTATGTTTCGCTTTCCTCTGTTTATCATTTGTAAAAGACTGGAAGTTTAATGCAAGAAATTTGCATCTACAAATTTTAAACTTTAAGAATGTTAATTTCCTGAATTGTATGTTTAGCTTAAAAGTTCCCATGGTAACATTAACTCATGCATTTTTCAGGTACTCTAAGTAATAGTGTTGTAATGATCAGTCTTGACTAATAATCAGAAGTACTGTGTGCGATGTAGGTAAATTAATGTTATGACAATCTGAGGACCCAATCCAGAACACAGTGATTGGTTTAAGTTCATAGCTGCAACTTTGCATGCCCGTAATTTTTGAACTTCAGATATTTATATACTTCCATTGGAGTGTTTGAACATACCTAGCGGAAGTGCTAATGGATATAATATTGTTAATTGTGTCTTTGAAACCTGCTGATACAAAGATACAGTGTCCCCATTTTCTTCATCTTTATTATATTGTCTAGTGGATGATATTTTTGGGGGTCTCTGTTTTAATGTGTCTGGAGTTTCTTAAAATATAGATGAGATGGATGTCTAATTACGAAGATGCAAAAGAAGAGAGTTGAATCTGAAATAGGAAGTTATGAAAAACTGTTAGGTCTATTTTTGTCTATTCAGTGGTACAAACATTGCAGGTTTAGCTTGGAGGAAGGGAGTTTGCTTCTTAAGATTTGTGAATCCTGCTTATGCAATTGCTAACCTGAATAGCTAAACTGATTTTCTGTTTTCAAATTTTAAGTTACAGGAGATACAACTTCAAAGTGAACCAGAGCTATGTTTATCCCTCTTATATGTCACAGTTTAAGTGTGATGTTTTATGTATACAGTGATCATGACAGTTGAAAAGGCTATAAAGAAAAGCAATTATATAATTGCTTTAAAGAATTAAGTAGCATGGATAAAGGCTTTTAGAAACTACAGAGCAGTTTTAATAATTATATCACCTGAAGTCAAGCTGCAAAATTATGTCCTAATTATTTGCAAAGAATAATTATCTATAAAGTTACAAGCTTTGAAAAATTTTATGGGAGAGTGGGAGAATTCTTTGATTTTTTTTTCCCACACACACTAAAACAACACCCCATCATTTTCTATTTTAGCAGTTTCCACAACTTAAACATTAAATTCTTATTGTTGCTTTCTGTTATATTAGTAGTGTGTGTTTTGCAATTCTAATCTTCACATTTTTCTTTCTTTATCACCGAAGTAGGCCTTTTGAAGCCAGGGAATTTTTCATAGCAATATTGACAGTGTTCACATTTGCATGATGACAGCCAAGGAATGGAGCAGTAATTTTTGAAATTGCAGAAGTATTTAGAACACTGATAAAAGCTGAAATATATTTTTGATGGATTGAAGTTAAGCATACATGATTTTTCCTGCTGTCAAAAGGCTCTGAATTTAGTGAATATTTGCCTGCTGTGAGAATGCAAGATTAACATCACAACCATCACCCGGGCACCCAAACCCTGCAATTTAATAGCTTTTTAGGTTCTTTCCTTTTTCTAAACAGCAATTAATCTCATTTTAGTACAATTTTCTCGTTTCTGAAGTCGCTCATTGAATCGCTGTTTTGTTCATATTTGGCTTCAGCTCCTCTGCATAGTCATTAAAGTCCCAATTAATGTCACCTTTAGCTGAAGAGTACTCATTTTTATTGAGAAAATGACAGTTGCTGCCATGAGTAGTGCAGTGTAATATACATTAATTGCCCTGTAACACTGGTAATTACGAGTTTTTCAAGCCTCTCAGTAAACTGTCATGCCTAGACAAGACTGTGCTAAAATAGATTACTCATTAGGGAGACCTGTCCTGTTTTCTGCTGGGTTCTTAGTGTTGGTTTAAAAAAAATCTTGAGTTTGAACAAATAGTTGCCAAAAGCAATTTCCTACAACAACATGCCTGTGTTCAGTTTTCCACCCATCACTTAAGGCTGTGGTCAGCGAATAGACAGGGTGCCTCGGACTCTAGAGATGTCGAGATTTGAGTGTTTATTTATGTGGATCACAAGGATAAGCTTAACAATTCACAATTGAGTGCTTAATATGGATGTTATTAAAACTGCCTTTCTGAATATTGTGCCTACTAGGTCTGCCTGATGTTTTAGAAGAGCAGTCAATAATATCAATATTTTATGCCTGAAAAGGTTTTAACAGAGCACTACTGACTGTCCGATGAGTTGGATTGACTAAATCCGTAATCAGATGATTCTAATGTAGGAACAGCAGGGTTTATGTTGTCGATTATGTGGTATAATTATCTGATATTTCAGCAACTGTATGGCATTACAAGGTGTATTTAAAAAAACCAGAAACAATATGTGGAGAGAATTCAGTTAATATTATGATGCTCTCTGAAAGTCAAGCTTTAATAACTATGTTGTTAGAAGTCCCACCTGCTGATTGACTTGGGATGTGGTGGAAAGCAAATGTTCTTAATTTCAGCAGAAATATATTTTATGGCTTTCTCTTTCTGCCTCTCTCATACTTCATGTTTGTTTTTAAGCTAAAATAGTCTCCTTTAAAGCTCGTTGCAGCGCTGAACTGACAAAAGAAAACCTTTGTTTTATCTTTGTTACAGCACCTGCTTTAGGCAATCTGCTCTTTCGCTCTCACTCTAAATGAATTTTGTCACAGTCTTTCATATTCTCTTGTGGTGATGAGCTAATGAAAGTAGATAGTACAATTTGTGCTGACCAGGTAGCAACTGCCAGCTTGCAGCTGAGGATAGTTTAAAGAAATAAATAAAATATAGCATTATATCACTGATTTATCCATTACATGACATTAATAGTGAGAAACCTTGGTGTGTTTATCTGTTTGTATTGGTGTGCATTTATCGAATTGTTTATGACAAGACTAATTGGGGTAATTGTAGACACTGAAATTACCTGTCAGCTATATGTAACCACACTCCCTTTCTTTCTGACAAATGATGACAACTGAGGGACCCCGTAGCATTACTCATGATGGCTTTTCGAGTGGTAATAAGGACAATAGGGGCCCTGGCTAATTTGACATGGACAGCCTTCACAACAAGAAGCCAGCTAAATGACTTGTCAGTAGGGGAAAGAAGTCAGAAAAGTAATGGAGTCCCCCATGGCGCTCTGACAGGGAGATGAGGCAATTTCAACGGAAAGTGAAAAGGCTTCAGTTTGTCAAGTATTTAGAACAATCAGAGAACAGCTAGAGGCTGGAACCTGACAATAAATTTGTGAACCATGGTAGCAGTTTCATATAGGTCAGTTATTTCATAATGGCTGTGAAGCTTTCAGAGGTTTCTGCTTTCGTAGCATACTTCACATCAGCCAACTGGTGCTTTGTCACCTTAAATTTGTGCTTCACTTTACACAGTAGGAATAATGGTTAAGGTTACAGAGGAACAGCAATGTAAGACAGCATGATTTGCAGACACCAATATGTTGGAAAATAAACAAAAATTTAGATAGTAATAGCGTGATTGCATCCATTACAAGCTAGTGGTGTTAACATGTTCTTTGTGGTTGTGGCCTGCTTTCTTTTATGGATAAGAAGTGAAGTAGTTTATTTCTCGTAGACAAAACTGATAAAACATATTCCTCTTCTTATCCTTTCACCTTCTTTTACATAGTTAAAATTTCCCAAGGTTCAGTTCCTGCTTGCTCTTGAAATTTATTCCAGTTCTACAGTTATGACATCTATTGAGACACTGTAACTGATGACACTAAAGGAGAATATGTGATTTTTTTTTTTTTTTTTTTTTTTTTTTGAGTGCTCAGCAGAAGATGATGTTCTTAAGGATTTAAAAGAAAAAAAATCAGATTTAAATAACAGTTCTGTGCCCCACTGATAGTTGGTCTTTTTATCTGTGACTTCAGGAGTCTGTTAGTTTTTAAATATATATATATATATATATATATATATATATATATATGTATAAAATAATGGTTCTTACCTATTTATTTGCACTGAGATAAAAAGGCAGAGTAAGATTAAAGCATCAATTCAGTACTGCACTGCGCCTTCTGAATTTCTGACACAGGCTCCTGAATTCCTTAGAAGTGTTTATGGATTGAGCACAGATTTAGTGAGAAGTATCAACTTGTCCTTTTTGGCAGTGATTGTTTTGTTAGAAAATAGGATTGAATATATTCATTTTAATGTTTTACTTAGGATCCGATTCCTTCTTTTTACCAAATGTCCTATTTCTGTGAATTTTAAAGCTAGTGCAGCAACTGTTTGAGAACTCTGTGGATTGTGGCCTTTATAGTAAGTGCTTCAAGATGTCTCTTTGCATGACCAACACATGTCTTGAACTGGGCTTATTAAATTTAGTTATATAACATTTTCTCCCTCTTCTCTCTCATTTAAATGTATAGCATAAAGTTTTCTCTTTTGTTTAAAGGACTTAGAATAGAAATTTTTTTGTGCCCTATTTAAAAAGTAAGACAGCCTTAATGACATGAATAATTCCTTCCTCTTCCATCAACCTTTCCTCATTTTTTCCAAAGTTATGTGCTCTTCCTTTGTAAGTCTCATCACTCAAATTTGAAGGAATCTTAATTTGGGCCAGCCGAGAGCTTGGCCCTTGATTCCCAATACCTGAACAATTCAAATCTATATTGTACTTCCTGTGTTGTGGCCATTTTGTCAAGGAAATACTTTGATAAATTGAAGGAGCTTGTCATTCTGCGAGATGGACCACTGAGTCAGAGGTTAGAGATGCAGTTTCCTCTCTCCTCAAAAAAACCCTGTGAGGTGATCATTTAAACATGGTATGTCCACACCTCAGTCTCCTTTGTTCTAGTTGCCTGTCCTGCACATGTTCATCTACGTTTGCCAAATATTCTGCCTAGTTATTTTCTAAGATGTTTCTCGAGCAGGACTAAAGAAATTATCAACATATGCTAAAGTGGCACCAGCTCTCCTCTCCTCTGAATAATGCAAGATCTTCCTTTTTTGTCTGAAATAGAGCTTTTGAGCTGTTCACATTCAAGCCCCCTCAACACACTACAAGATTAGGGTTGTTTGAACACTCAGACCTAGAATTGTTTCAACATGCTGTCTTTGGGCCATAGTCTTCCTTTATTACCAGAGGAATCACAAGGGTGTGAATGGGGCAGAATCTGCCCCATCAGGCTCTTTGGAGCAGCTGTCACTGTGGATTGCCTCAATGTCATTCATGCATATAATTGTTTCATTGCCAGTAACTGCCTTTAATACTTCCAGTGACCTTATTAGCACATCTTATCTCATCTCAGCTTTCCAAGAGATGTTCTTAGGGTGAAGGTTGCTTTTTATCACCTCCTCTTCCTCCCTTCTTACCTCCATATGCCCTAATGTGATTTGATGCGTAAATATTGTTATCCAGACCTTGATCAAAACGAGAAGCCGATATAGTCTATTTTCGCTCTTTGCTGTCTGCAGTCCAGCTGTATGACTCCTGCTAAAGTCAACAGTGACATCCAAACAGTTGAAATTCCAGTTTATTCAATTTATTTCTTTGCTTTCTTTATATATTTAAATTATGCAAATTTTTGATTAATTACTAAGTACAAAACTATTTTTAAAGAGCAAGTGTAAAAATGATAGACATCTTCAGATTAATTTGTAGCAACATATGGACAAATTCAAACCTGGCAAAGGAAAGGCAGACATGGCCCACAGTCATTTTAATGCATGCTAATGAAACCTAGTTGTTGTTTAAAAGTTCACTGTTTTATTTGGAAGCTGTATTTTTACAATGGATAGAACTTTACTGGGCTGTATCATTTCTATTTTGTGATATATTGCTTGAGAAACAATAACTAACGAAAAAATTAACACCATAAAGAAAAATGAAGAAAAGAATCAAAATGCTATTCAGTGTTTAGGAATATGTCTTCTGGAGGAAAAATACTTACCTTAAAAATATATTTAAATCGGTAGTATTTCAGTGGCCTCTTGAATATGAAAGATTGTTGACAATATAGTAGAGATACCTTGATCTTCTAATGATGCTTATTGGAAATTCTCTCTCATAACACCTTTTATGTCTTCCCTTCAGTAAGAGATTTCATTACTAACTTTGAACTTGATTTCTAGAGATATGTTCAGGATTTTTATGGCATGTAGTTACTGGTCTTTGAGGGAGGATATTTCTTCATTTTTGTTTTTTTTCAAAGCAAGTGCCTATTTTACTTCGTGCAGAAGATATTAGAGCCTTGGAGGAATGACAGAAGTTATGTTTTGTTGGAGGAGTGAGGACAATTTAGTTCTGATTGAGGAAATAGAAAATTATTTTCTTATACAGTGGTTTAATTTAAACAAACAGTTATAAAAAGCACAGACTTAAAAAAAAAAATTGGCAAGCCATTCCTTATAAAGCTTGTATCTAGATTTAGCTGAACGATTTTTTGTGAATTAAATAATTTTACTCTCCAAAAAAAGCAAATCTATACATTTGTAAAAAAGGAAGAAGCTGAATGTATTCCAAAAGGCATTAAACAGATATATCAAAGTTTTGCTTCTTGATATAATGGAGGCTGTTTTCCAATACCAGACCTTTCAGTACCTATCATGTTTTTGTATTGCTATGTACTGATTGATAACTTTTCATAAATACTGTCATCGCATAATAGTGCCATAACACAGATCTACTATTAGTGTTTTCCAAAATGTGACATAAAATCAGTGTAAAAATATTTAAATGTAGATTTACTTTTTTTTTTCCATTTGGAAATATGCAGGAATTAGTACAAATCTGATTTTTTAATTCTTCTCTCAATCTAACTAAAATACAACCAATATAGCAAATGGTAAACTCTGTTCCTGTTGAGTATCCGTCAAATAGAAGTGCAGAACAGACTCAGTTATGTGAAAGGTGTAATAAGTCTTTGCATGTCAATTATAGTTCTATTATGGTAGGTACTGCAGCATGCGTTTAGGGGATGTGCATGTCATAACTCTGGATTTGCCTAAATTTTGGGTCTGCTACCAAAATAAACCTTCCATCTGTACCCTGTCCATTGTGAATGTGTGAAATTACCGTGAAAGATTGTAGAATTGTATTTGTCTTGGCAACTAAATCAGTTTATTTCCTTAGTTTACAGCCATTAGAAAAATGTCCTGTTCTTTCCTATTTCTTTCTTAAATTGGAGAAGGGAGTGTTTTTTTCAAAAATACAATACTGTGTTAAATGCAGATTTCCCTTATACAAACAAATACGTCTAAGACCTCTCATCCTGTGCAGTGATAACTACCCATTCTAATGGCTACAACATATTTGCTTTTATTTTATTACAAGGAAACTATCGCTGTCTATGTCATTAGTAGGTGTAAATAAATAAATGATGGAAAATCTGCCCAAGATAGGTTGAGATATAAGTAGCTTTTCACAGAGAAGTAAATATATTTAGATGTGATTAAAATGCTTTGCATGTTTTCACTAATAAATTTAATTGCAAAATAAATTCAAATGACATGAACTGTACTTACAATATAGTTTTAATATCCTCTCAACAAGCTAAGTATAGTAAATGTTTAAGTTCCAATAAGCATAGTAGCTCTCATTTGCTCTTTAAATATTTTCTTCGCTTTCTCTGAAAACTAAGGAAATAAGCCGACCATGAAGTGAATAGACACTGACACTGTAAAACTGGGAGAAGCATCTTCCAGTGGGAAGGAAAAGCAACAACAGAAGAAAATAGTGTTTCTGCCTAGACATCCAGGAGTGGATAGCGATCAAGCAAGCATGTTCAGTGCTTGAGTAACAAAAAAGAGATACTTGTTTTTCAGTGAAAGGCGATGATTTAACTTCTAGTATTTCCTCTCTTTAGTTTCTTTAACCTAGCAGCAAGTCTAATAATCTTTGGCTCATCCATATTAAACAGTTATTTTCTACTCAGGTGTCTTTCTCAGTTAAAGACTGAGGAAGCAAGAGATAAGCATATATATGTCAAAAATTGCAGTTAACTAATTATTTCATAGTTAATTGACTTGGAGGAAATATGTATGTATAGGCATGTATGTATGTATATGTAAAATTTTAAAATAGTGTTTTTTTCCACTCCTCCCCTCTCCTGTCCTCTAATAAGTGAAAATCAGCAGTCAGTGTTACAGGCATCATTGCTTTATTATCAAATGTGAAATGTCAGCCTTGATCGGAGATGCTGGAAATATGACTGGATCACCACATCTCTCTCTCATGTTTACTGTATACCTGCTCATTTTATAATAACAAAAAAAGGATAGATGCTTTTTGGCTGACACAGGATCTAGGTTCACTTGCAAGCTAAATAACAGTAAAAGATGACGTGAAGTAACTATATCTGGTTATCTGGCTTATGTGAAAAGTCTAACCTAATTATTCTGTGTAGGGTTAGATTGTCATTCTGAAAGCTGACAAAGCTTGTTATTCTAGTAATTGGAAATAATCAATACAGTATTGCATTAGGAATATTATTGATGACCAGAATGCCATTTGCTATTTTTATTGCATTTTATTGTATTTAGATTGAAACTTACACTATTTTCTAATTAATTTTAACTTGATTCAATTGGAAGTAGTAAAACCTACCTATCTAATAAGTGACACGTGTCATAAAGAAACATACAACCTCCTCATTTCCCCTAGGTCAGTCATCCATAAAATAATTAACTGAATTTTTGTTTTCCCCACATTTTTAAAGAAATACAATACAATTGAATTTGTCTCTCTCTCTCCCTCCCCAAAGCAAAACAGAAACAAGCAATTTTTTTCCTAACTGCAGTCTCTTTTAGCTGTTAAAATATCCTAAAGCACTCGATCACATTGCATTTTAATTTCAAAGCCATGTGTTGTATTAGTGAAGTACACATGTTACTGATTTGAGCTGAAAGTCCTCAGTCTGTTTAGCAGAACACCAGGCTGGCACGAACAAGGTCCTTGCTAGGTCAAAGGCCTGGAGTTGACATCTTTCTTAAATCTTACTTTTGTGAAAACTAGAAGCCCAGGTCAGGGCAGCTAGCTGATGGCATTGCCTCTTACAACCACTGATTAGATTAGCTCTACATTTATCAACTACACAGAGACTAACACTTAACCTTTTAACTAGAAAGTTTTGATGTATCCTTATTTTTTAATGGGGGCGTTATTGTCCAAAGTGTTGGATTCATACCTCTAAGGCTTTAGCAGTGTTTTTCCCCCATTTTGCTGATTATCAGGTTTAAAGTCCCTTATCATTCAAAATATAGTGTTTATAACTGGGTTTTGTTTTGAGGTCAGAGATTGAGTAATTTTGATTAAATTTTGATTAAATTATTTATTCTACCTATCTGTTTGATCCTAAGATTTTATTTGTATTTGTTCCATTTAATTTTAGACACTAGATTTCAAGACACAAGATGTGGTTTATACCTAGCTTAAGAGCTAACTGTTTTTTTGATCCTCAGTTAACTGAGAAATATTTATAATTGGAGTTTTCCTTAAAAAAAAATGCAGTAACTTACTACCTTGGATTTACATAATTACCTGTTACTCATTCTGGATATAGACTCTAAACCCCTGGGTTTTGAAAACTAATACACATCTCTACAGGGAGCAAAGTTGCTCATGATTCCACATCTAGCAGGTTGGATTCAGGGTTTTCCTCTTTTGGTGGAACTTGGTCCTGAAGGTGATAGGTTCTGTCAGCTACAAGCGGGCGCATTACAAAGAAATGCCAAAAATATTGCCAGCAAAGACGTAAATTAATCCTGAACTTACTGACTGATTGCAAGAGTTGTAGCTTCTGCTGTAAGAGAGCGGTAGGCAGGGAATGAAGTGTAAGGAGCCTGGCAAAAGCAGGATTGTAGGATTTCTCCATCAGCAAGGCAGAGTTCAATGACACGCAGAGCAGAGACCCAGGTAACTGGGGACTATAGTCTCTATAGGTGACTGCATAAGGTTCTTCTGAGTCCTAGGAGTGCTGAGACATGGATTTCAAATTATTACCTAATGACAGTATCAACAACCTGAATAGAAAGAAAATGAAAATAGCAGTGTGGCTAAGTAACAGGGAATATTCCTTAGGTAGCATCAACAAGAGGAAATAGAAGCAGTAGGGCAAAAAAGCTTTTTTCATACAGCTTTTATTGGGGAATGTTGCTATTAAGCAAAAGCAGTATCTAACTTTTGTCCTCTATAGTTTATCTTTGTAAATACTGATAGCTATTTTGTCACAGAGATGAGCATCTGGGGATTAGAAAAATTATTAGAAAACCTGCGTTTTGCCTCAGTGTGCATTACTTTTTATTGCAAAGACAGATTTCTGTAGCACCCAAGCATCAAGAGCTTAATCCATGTTACGAGTTAGGGAGGAGACACAACAGCTGCAGCTCAAGAATAAAGGGGTTTGCAGAATTAGTAAGTCTAAGTTATCTATGAGGGGCTTAATTAATTAGCATATGGATGTATATATACATCACCTGTGGAAAATACACTGTCAGCAATAAGGAGTACCTGCAGTAGGCTGGAGTAATCTGCTGCTCCTCCTACTTAAAAAGAAGTATAAAGAATTGAATGTGAAAGAGTACTGTCATTAGCTTCTAGCTATCTGGAATGGGAGCAACATGCATTTCTACAAAGGGAGAGAGGCCAAATTCAATAAAAGTTGGGGGGGGGAGAGATTTCTTCTTTATTACTAGTAACATTCTTACCTCCTTGCTATTGCAATGTGATGTCAGTAAGGAAAGACTCAGGTGTGTTAAAGTAAACTAGAGATGTCCTGTGTGTTTTCTGTTTTGAAACTGCAGTTTGTGTACAGGACAGAAAGCACGAATGTTTGCCTGTAGAGCAAGCGTTTCTTGTTTCTGTGCTTCTGATTTCACAACACCAGGTCTGAGAAGCAGCAGTATTTTGAGTCTGTGTTTGTAGCCTTTAACCTGTACGTTGCAGCTCCATGCTCTATTCTGCAGCAGCCTAGCATCCTTATCCATATCTGTGTAGGCTGATGTTGTGGTCCCACCAGTAAAAACAGTAATCTTAGACCAGAATTCCAGCATCCGGGGGTGGAAGGGATAGCCTGACAGCGGTAACTGAAGAGATCAAGAGGAGCCTTAATACCAAACATAAAAGTTTCATTAATCTGGAAGAAAAACAGCAGAAGAGGGACCTGTATTTTTTATTACTGAGTCTCGTGTTATCTAGTCATACAATTTATACCCCTGCTTAAATTAACCCTTTGATATAGTCGGAGGACTTCAAAAAAGAGGTCCTCTTTTGAATCAGTCATGTTACTCAAACCAAACATGGTTTCCTAAAATTCAATTGTATGCCATTTAAAAAAGTTTACACTGAACACTTTCCTTGGTCTCATTGTAAATTAGGCTACAAAGTAAATTTGAATATCATTTAGTGTACTTGAACATGGTTATTTTATTGTTAAGAAGTAAAACGTAAAACAGACAACATGTTTTGTTCTAGTCAAACCATGAATAGTGGAAATTAATGTAAAATCTCTCAAAATAAATAGAAATAGCTTGAAATAACAGGATCCTGGAAATTAATATTTTAGTTGTTTATGAAGGACAGGCCTTAATATGATGAAAGCTGGATTTAAAAACAAAGTCTCAAATATATCATATCTGTTTCATTCTAATACATCCCAGAATAAGTGTACTCAGCATCAGGGAATACGTTTGTTTTCTTTAAGTATATCAGAGGTTAAACTGCCAAGAGAAAGCTTTTAAGTTTAAGGACAGTGATAACAACCAAAAATATCTCTACTCAATAATAAAATGGGACTAAGAAATTAGAAGAATTTTGGCCAGGAGATTAATAAAGTTCCTGTCTAGTTTTGTGAAGTCATATTTCTACTACTGAGTGTGAATTCAGCCTACTAAGTATCCCAAATTCTGCCCTATTAATTCTCTGTTAGTGCAAAGAGTTGACATACCTTCAAGATTTTTTGACTCTGTAACATAAATGTACATGGCCTATGTGCATTTGTGTTTTGAAGGCACTTCTGGCCTTTCAAAAAACATTCACAGAACAGTCGATTGGTTATAGAGTAGAATGCAAAAAGAACATGTTTTGCATACGGAGGGATTACATTACATTTTCTTGGGTAGAGCCTTTAGAAATAAATATTAGTTGTTTTTCTTTTTTTCCTCCAAGCTATATATTTATTTTTAAAATACTCATTTTAGCACTGTTTTCAGCATTTATTTTATTCTTAAAAATCAGTCATTCATAAAATATGCAACATTCTCTTTACTCAGAGCAGTGTCTTGCTAAATTTAATCTGTCCTATAATAAGTTGTGCATCAATACTCACATTGATTTTGCTCATATGGAATCAGCTCATACACTGAAAATATGCAGTAAAATTTGTTTGGTTTAAAAAAACAAATGTGTTGCTGGTGACAGGAAGTTTAATTCCACAGTTTTGCTTCTTTCTCCTTTGCCTATTTTCAGTTTCTAGATTTGGAGGTTCTCAGGTTGCTTTAATACAGTTCTTACATTTCTGCTTCTGCGACCTTGTGTTTCTGGAAGTTGATAACTTTAAAGTGACAGCAATATTTGTGGAAAACAAACTAATAATGTTCTTTTTTCCTGAATCTTATAACATTTTCTGTTGGCAGAGCAAACTTTTGGCTTGTAAAGCAGACCTCTCAGAGGATATTTGTATGTGTCTGCGTGTGCATTAGCAAAGATAAGCAGTTACTGAAAATGAGAAAACTGCAATGGAGAGAAGATCATTTATGTAAAAAAATTCCTTTTGATTTTCAGATACTGAAATGTTTCCTTGATATCTTGTAGTATTTCCTTTATTTAAAAATAATCATTTTCACTCCAGAAAATGTATTTAGGAATTTTATTTTGTAATTGTTGAGGGTTTTTTGGACAGAAAATGAAGTTTTAATAAGTTGAACATCACTGCTATAAAAGTCAAGGTGAAATGTCTACTTCAGGTCAGCTAAGAATATATTTAATGCCAAAAGCTGTTGTGGCTTTGGAGGATCATGTCCCCCTTAAAACTGTTCTTTTTTTTCTTTATAGTGCCTCATTAGAGCTGAGGGAGTCTAAATGCATTCTGGAAAATGTAGGCCAGGCAGAATTAAAAAAAAAAAAAATGTGGCAAGGAGAGGAGAATGCAGGTTAACGTTGAAAAATGTTTCTGCAAACTAAAATGAAAAGTTTCTTGTTTGGAAATGTGAAGTATTTCATTTCGATTTAAAAATGACTAAATGTTTTAACATTTCTATATCAAAATGTATTTGAGTTCCTTTGTTATGTTAACTTACACATGACAACTTTTCATTTTACTCTGGTGTCAAATTAAATGTTGAAATTTCTTACCACAAGGTTGAGTTTCCAGATTTTGCCCAGCCCAACAGTTGTACAACTAGAATCCTTTCCAGCTGCGCAGCCATCAGCATTATACAGTGCTCTTCCAGTATCTGTATGGTTGGGAATAACAACTGGAAGAATTACTTTTGGGCAACCAGCTGAATTCTGTGAGCACTCCACCTGAGATCGCCAAATCAGAAGTAACAATAACTAAAAAAGGCATCTAACTTCTTAGTAAGAAAGGCCAATAATTCTTAATTTCCTGATTTCCTTTTTTTTTTATTTTTTTACTCTGCAAGCTGCTCGCTTCTTGCTTTTATTGAATTTCTAGGAGTGCAGTACAAAGAAACATTCATTACTTACCGTTAAATCAAGTACTAACAAGTTGTGCATCACAAGTATAATTCATGATCAACTATTACGCAGTATTTCTGTGTCATTTTGTTGGTATCTCATCCTGTTTCTTGTATCAATGTCAAATTGTGATATAAAAGACAAATGGAGTGGATGATCAATGACTAAAATACATGCTGATATCATCAAAATAGCATAAAAACAGAGGAACGTTCCATGAAGTGCAGATCGTCATGTATGCCAGAAATCAAAATATGCAACTGTGAAATGCTGTAATATCAGGAGAGATTCCAGTGCATCTGTTTGCCCTCCATTCATGAAAGGGAGGCATGAATGGGGTGGGATGCTTAAAAATGGTGGAAAGAATCAGAACGGTTAAATGAGATAAATCTAAAAAAATCTAAAAAATCTTAAAAAGAGTAATTTTTTTGTTCATTAATGTTACTTTCTTCATATTGAACTATGTCCTTGTCATCATACTGTCAACCTCCTTTTTTCATACTGCGTTCTGCAAACTATCAGTTGACTCTCCCTTGTCTTTAGGGCAGAATGTTATTTAAGAGTTAAGTTTTCTTCAGCTGTATTTGGAAGGTCCCTATCATGTAATACAGTGGTTGCAACTCTTGTTCAAGTGGAAAGTATTTATCTTTTCATATTCTAGTACTGTTATCAAAAATGTGTCGTCCTCTGCATGTTTTGAAAAAAAAAATAACAAATATAAATGCTTTCATGTAATACATGTGCTTGTATGTACAACATTCTTAACTTTAGGCACTACTTTTTAAGTTATTGTCTATTTTAATGTTTTGATATTAAACCTGCAACAACAGGATTCTGAATTATTCGCCTGTGCTTAATATAGTCAGCAAATTATCTTTTCTAGGCACAACCGGGTAAGTAAAGATTTTTAGCCTGATCTCTGAATTTCCGTGCAGTTGTGGGTTTGTCAGACCTTTAGCGATATGCTAAAGCAGATGGCTAAGGGACTGTGGTTTAATACGGACTAATGCACATGGCAGGGCATTTACATTAGTGCTATTTCTTTCAATGCATTATAGTGAAATTGTATTTTAAAACCAGGCAAACTATTGATGCTTTTATTGAATGGAATAATTTATTGTAGAAATATTTTAGTCTGTTGACATTTCATCATCAAATAACAGTAAACACAATACACATTTCCCATAAGACTGTTCTCAAGAGCCAAATATTTAGCCTTCGCTTACTCTAACAGTAGCATTGTAATAATCACTCTTCAGGCAAAGACAGAAAATTATGTTTAAGGATGACCTTTTAATATACAATAATAAGTAGGAAATATACCAAAACAATCAAGTTTGCTCAGTATTTCCAGTTAATATTTTACAAACTGCTATTCAATTTTACAGTTCAAGGCGGTGGGGGTTGTGTGGTTTTTTTTTTTTTTAGTGATTGTAAACACTACACTATCAAGCCTACCTTGATGGTTCGTTGCATTTAAAATCCTCAAAATTAGTTATTAGAAACAGTGTACCTAAAATGACCAAAATGAGTAAATAGTTGAAAGTAACCATTCTGTTTGCCCATAAGTCTGTCCGGTGCTGCATTTACTGCGTTTTTAAGATTCATCCAGAAGCATTTATTTAGGTTCATTGGAATTTACAAATGGTAAACTTTTCTCCAAAGTATCTGAGGTTGAAAGTGAACAAAAATACTTATTGAAAACCAAGAGCTTCACATTTAAACTTGCCTGTTATACCAAAATTATTCTACTTGTTTTTCTTGTTCTATGGAAAGCCCTGAGAATAGGTAATACCTTACTGAGCCTCACGTACCAAGTAAGAGAAGCTAGTTGCTTCCTCCCTGTATAACTAATTTTAAACCATTTATGTTTTCAGCAGTGCACAAATATTTAGGTACAATCATTTATCTTCTCTTTGTTGTCAGCCTTCAGAGTAAATTTGCGGCCAAGTGCCAGTTAATGCTGAATGAGAATTCAGGCTTAATCACATGCTTTTCTAACGCTTTGGGGATTTTTAGTTTAATTGTTGTCCAGATGTTTCACACCATGCCCGTCCTGCACATATTTTTTTACATTTCTGTCTTCACAAAAAGTAATTGTTTTGACTAGCTATTTTCTTAGTCTTTGTTTTGCTTCTCCAAGTCTCTCACTTTTTTGGTTAAGTATCCCAAAAAGTGTTTGCTGTGTGAAAAGAATTCTTGCTGGAAGCAGTATATGGAAGTAGTTGGAGGCAGTTCTTCCTTCACAGTTTGAATATAATTTCTGACATTTTATGGCTCATGCTCACAGTAAATATTTCTGTTAGGTAACTGACTGGACAGGGAAGACAAAGGAGCTGAGTGTACAATATTTTTTCTGGAATAGTCCCTCTCTTTTTACTCATCCAGTCCATAGGTGACTCCAAAGAAAATCACCACTGCATGCCTCTCTGTAATTCACCATTAGACATGTTGAAGCATAAATTCACTAGCTATACAAATACAAAGTTAAGAACTGTAATAAAAATGATGGTTTTGCTGTCACATTTGATTCGGTGGCTGCTACTTTGTTCAATTTTAGCATTAACATAAGGTCTATGTGGAGGGCAAAGCGTTCGTTCATCCCTGTTGAGCCATTTTGGGGGCGAGCTTGGTGGATGTGGTAGGTCTTGCACCATCCCTGAGGAGCAAGGAGGCACCTGGCACGCTCAGCTCTCGCAGGAACAAGTTTTACAGCTAGAGGTTCTCCACTAAGATTTTTATGCCTTCACTTACCAACAGATTTGCTTTGCACTTTAAGAACTGCTGTGTCCCCATACAGTTTATTTCTCTTTGCAGGTCAGTGGCAAGGAGATTGTCACTTACTTGGTCCCAAGAACCTTCTAGGAGCTATGTATATTAGAACAGAATTTGAAGATGAATCTGGGGAAAAAAAAAGACAGTGGGTAGGTGTTGCATGAGTATAGTTTACGCCTATAAAATACTTCTTCCTTGAAACATAGGACAGAAAATTGGTGAAGTGGCTATTATTCAGTTTTTTGAGTTTTGGTCGTTCTCTCTTTCTACATGTCTTCAGTTGTCCCCTTTGTTCAGTATTTTTCTAGGCTTGAGGATTAGACAAGAGTAGCCTGGATAACATTCAAACAAAAGTGCTTGAAGTCATGTAGACATGTTGTAAAAACAAAAAGAGAAATTACAAAGGTTGTATATATATTCTTTGGTTAGAAAAGTTTGCTTGTCTTTATGTATTTATGTTCCAAGCCTAGAGAAACTCTGCAAGTTGAAGATGTTACCTTTGATAAAAATCAGATAGTACATTATTATTTATGAAAACTAAATTATTAAGTTCTGTCTGTAGGATGGATATTTTACAGTAAGCAAGCTATAGTTCAGATTCATACTGCTCATTGAAAAGGAAATCCCGTTTAATCTTACCTTTTTTAAAACTCTTTCTGCATTCTGAACACTTTCCTGGTATACCATTTTATAAATACACAGCATCTTTTACAGGCATTTGTTCCTCAGGTAGGGAAAAAAATACTTGGGTTTGTGTTTAATTTTGTTAGCAGTGGTAATACAATTTCTAATTGCTTGAGAAAGTATTTTGTATTATTACTTCCATGTACCACGTTTAGAAATGCGTAAGATGTTGTCGCTATGTCCAGTCCCCAGCTGTCATAAAAACTGTTTTGTAGCCTGTTTGGTAGAGCTCCCTGGTTTGATTTTAAAAGCAGTTAAGGCATTTTGCTCCCACTGTCCTAGCTGGGAGACTGTTTTAGACCCAGCGCACTGATCTCCCTGGTGTCCTGATGGAGAACAATTGTGTCTGCTCTCAGCCCGTGCTCTCTTAAGCCAGAAAGGCCAAACTCCTGTAGTCTTTCCTCTGGCACACTCTCCTTTCCCCTGGACATTTCAGTAGCCATGCTCTGTATGTCGTAATTAGAATATGTCTTTCTTGAATGACTTGTCCACCTCGTAGACATCCCAGATCAGGGCTAATTCTTTAAGCAAACGCAGTATAAATCTATAACTTCACTGGAATATCTCTCCGAGTGCTTCATAGGACTGTTTTGTCCTTTCCTTAGATGCATCACTTTGTTTCCCTTTACTGATCAGCTCTTACTCAGATTGCTTCCTTCTCCCTGTGAGAAAGTAAAGAGAAATACGACTTCTTTATTACAGTCTGTGTAACTATGTGTAGCTTTGAATAGAACAATAGCAATATTTTAGTGTATTACAGTAAAATTGCAGATCTTGTACACAAGTCAGAATAGTTATCTGCAGTGAAAAGATGGGTAACTTGAACATTGGGGAAAAAAATGTTTGTTTTAGTTTCTGGAACTTTGCTATTTAACATAACAAATGTTCTGTGATTGGTCCTGGCTGCCAGACTCATTGATATCAACAAGTCAAAAGTTTTCCTTTGCTGTCATCACATCTGATGTTTTACTAGGTTTTGTTTATTTTGTATTTACACAGCAACAGTCCAGAGATAGTATCTGGCTTGGGTATGTTTTTTTTTTTTTTTTTTTTTTCCTAAAAAGTGAACTACAGTTTGGTTTCCTCTAACATAAATATTATGCAGTCTCCCAACTCCTGCAGTATATAAGCAAAGTACTGTGCAAATGCTCATTTGTCCTTAAATGCCCATGGAAGAAGTTTGCAAATCTACCAGATTTTATCCATCCTTATTTATAGTCATGGGACAGACTCTTATGCACTGTAAACTGAGGTAAAATCAATTGGCTTATTTTACCCACAGTGATGACATGTAAGTGCCTGTATTACCTCACAGTACATCACAAGATACCATGACATGCTACTCAGTTATTTCATTTATTGCACAAATTCATCAAGTCACTTTGGTATAAGTACATATATATAAAAAAAACACTCAGTAGCACAAAGCTCTTTAAAGTCAGATTTCCATAAATTTGCACAGTACTCAATGCTGGCAGTGTTAATCAAATAAGAGCAAATAAGTACATTAAAGTGGAAACATTACTTAAGGAAACAGCAACAGTTCCATAATTTTTGTATCATTTCATATGTGGTCTGACTTGTAGTTGATATTTTTTTAATTGAAGAATGGTTCAAAAGTGCCTATAGGCAATCAAAAATTATAAATGATTTTTTAATTCTTATTTTTGCTGGTTCAGCTGGAATTATAGCTGTCTTAATCTCTTGAATTTACCATTTTTCTGCTGTTGCCATAGTGAAATCAGGTAGAGCAGACAAAGCTGTTCTCTTTCTTCTCTTTGAACTTAACTAAAAATAATGTTTAATCTAGTGGTATGGCTTTAGAAATAGCTTTTAAAAATGTTAATGTGGGTTTAGCAGTTATGGAGAGGGAGAGATATACAGGTCTGTAAGTAGAAGTTCTATTTACCCTTAGCAAAAATACAGTACATGTACGATCAGTGCAAGTTTCCCTTCACCAGTTTATCCTAATGCTTTAGGCCTAGGGGGGCTTTAGAAAAAAAATGTGTATGTTTGTGTCCATTTATATATCTTGCCAGCAGATACTTCCTAGTGAGACTTTTCTGAGAGAGGAAGGAGTGAAGGCATCTGAGTTTTTTGGTGGGTTGGTTGGTTTTTGTAACTGTGACAGAACATACCATACTATTTCTAGTGATAACTGATCAGTTTGCATATTAGTAGCCTGATGGTAAGAACTTTGTTTTAAGTGACCTAGGTGGAATTCATACAAGACTTGGTGATGAAAAGCTCCAAATCCCATCACTAATTTGTCTGGTTCTTCCGGAAGATCATGCCAATCTTACTGAGTGTATTTATACTGGATTATAGTAATAGGTAATAGCTAAGTACTGTATACAAGTCTGTTTGTAAGCCTATATCTAAGTCAATTCAGTTATTTAAAACTGTGTGTAAAAGTCAAGTGTAGAAATACTAATTTGTAAAAAACTTTGTGCCTCAAAGGTGCAATGAGAGATTTTCAAATCTGTATTAGAAATCAAAGGTTGATACGGAAAGATTCCAAGTGGAAGGAAAGGTAGAGATCAAAGCACCTAAATGTTCACTATTTAATTTTACTGAGATAGAGTTGTTCCCCCTTTTTTGCTTATTTATTGACTCTACTTTTCTATTATTTTCTTCTTGTTTTCTAGCTAGCAACATTCTGGCTTAACCAGACAGGGCAACTCCCTCTTTTGCAACAAAGCTATAAACTAAGGGGACTGACAGGAAAAATGTCTTACATATCTTTTATTGTTTGTGTCGGGCTTCTACTACTCAGGTCAAGTTGAAGGTGTCATTCCCATCTTCCACATATTGGTCAGGTTGGACCAGATGGAAGCCTTTTGTCAGCACCTCTACTTAAGCTGCAGTATAGCTCTTCCTGACAAATGGATGTGTGTGTGAGAAAGAGCTTTCTCAGAGGGGTTCTGTAAGAATATAGCAACTATGGAATTTAAGAACTATTTTTAACCTCTGTTCTCCATTATATTTCGAATGTATGACATGCTTAGGCATTACAGTAACAGAGACAGAAAAATAGAAAATAGGTGCTTTAAAAAGTAATCCGGAAACAATAAAATCCTCACCATTTTTGACTGAGAAAGGGAGAGGAAAAGATGGATGCTCATGGCAGATACTAATCTTATCACTTAATGTAGTCGTTCTCAGCTTTTAGGATTACACAGGCAATGCGAGAACAGAAAAAGAACAAGGTAAGCGTGCTCTGGTGGGAGTTAGCCGGCTCTCAGAACGGTTGGTAAAACTGGCTGACGTTCTGCGGTTCCAAGCTACTTACTGCAAGCTTAAAATTTTTTTGGAGAGAAAAGCTGTATTTCATCATTTTTTTTTCTTGTTGTCATTTCTCTTTTCTTTTAGTTTTTCTTTTGCCATAAAGGGAGCAGGGCTGAGCAGTACTCGCAGCTCAGTAACTTATTTTTTTTTCTACTTTGTTTAAAAGGAGCTGTTAATGCTATCTTTGATGCCCTTAAAGGACTGACAACCAACAATTTTCCTTTCTTGTTTGTGTGTTAATTAAAATGTTTAAAATATTTTAATAGTGGTTGCACCACACATGTAAACCAGCAGTAACTGAGAAAAAACCTTGTATCATACCTAATGTTAACATTGTAGCATTTCATATGTATTTTATTAATATCTTACCCACTGATGACATTAGACTCTCTTTTCAATAGAGCAGTTTTTGAGGTGCATTGCAATGGAATAGTACAGGTGTGTATATTATACTGATCTTTGGAAAAAAACTATAGTAGCTCACAATTTGTTTTGATTTGAACTTGTCTAAAAGGATTTTTCCGTATTTAACACACAAACCTTGTGGCTATTGGAGTAGTAACCTTCATACCATCCTTGGGAACAGCTAACGTACGAATGCCATATAAGGAGTAAATGACTTGACACAAGATAGTCCAGCAATTGCATGGCAAAGATAAAAATAAAACATAGGAATACAATCCAACTTGTCTTCCACTATTCTTAACATAGTGCTGTAATTATATGAGGAAAATTATTCAGACTAATGTGATTTTATCAAGTTGCAAACTTTTGGCTCAGTTCTCATCAGACATGGATTGTAATATGTCACTGCCAATCTTGACAAATCTGCTATTGCTTTTATATCTTCACAAGTGATAGCATTTTCCTCTCATTCTTTCTCTCCCTTTTCCAAGGCTCCCTTATATAGCAATGTGCATTTATATATCTTCCATTTGAACAGAATCCCTTATTTTAACAGTGAGCCCAAAAAGATTCGGTGCATAGTAAGCAAAGAAAATTGAAATGAACTTGTTTCTAATGTTGGTATATATTGCTAAGAAAGAACAAATAACTTGTAAATAAACCTAAATAGTAGTATGAATTTTTCAGAAGCAGCACGCAGTTGAGCTCTGGTTGGCTGACAGATACATATAATATATATATAAAATGAAAGAGGCAGAAGGCAAAAAGCTGTTTCCTGTGGAAACTGCAAGAGGTAGATTACTGTGCATATCCCCAATTATGCACCTATCTGATCTAGTTGTGGATGTAATAACTCTGCAAATCGCCTTGATGGTCTCCTAAAGTCTCTGGAATATTTTTCCACCTAGATCCATATGGAATGTTTTTATAGTCTTTTGCAAGACTGCAAGACTGGACATTTTGCAGATGATACAGGCTGCTGCATAAGAGTTATGCATCTCGGGAGGCACTGTTTTTCCAAATAACAACCAAAAATTGAATTATTTTCGAATATGGAGTGGAGCAGGGAGAGAGAGAGAGAGAGAGGCAGACTGTGCCAACTCAGATTGTACAGGCACTGGGTATAATGTATCAACTAAGAGACAAGCTGAAGAGCCTCAGGCATTAGAAGTGATACATTCGTAATGAAAGGGGTGAATGCCAGGCACAATTTAAGTTTGCCAGCAGATTCCAAAGAAGGCAACGATACTCCGCTTGGGAGGAGGTGTTTGCTTCCCTTCTGGGCGGACATGAGGTGCCACAATAATAGGCAGCAGACTTAGTATTTTCTTTTTCATCTGTTCCCTGCTTAATACAGATAGGTGACTTACACTTTGAGAGACAGTGAATTTAAGTACAGCATCGCACATAAAATATCTTTGCCTGTCAATTATGCACAATAGTGTGTTTGGCAGTTAAACTGCTAAGCAACATTGTGTGAAGATACTCAGCATGATTTAGTATCCAGTCTTGGACTAATTCTCTGATTTGGGAAGTTGGAAGCACAAACGAGCTGTGCTCCATTTGTTCATTCATCTGTTATATTGTTTGTTTTATTGTATATTTGTGTATAAGGATACTGAGATATGAAATTGTATAATAATTCATCAAAATGTCTTTAGATACCTTTAGTGCTGGTTCCAGAATTCATACTCAGCAAATGCTAAACATACAGGTAGGAAATACATTTATTTATAGATGTTCTTGCCATCAAAATTTGCTGAACAACATTTCTGATTAGTTTGGTTCTATTTCACAAAAAAAATATTAGGCAAAAATAAATTGCAATGAGAGCAGTTCAGTGTCCCCTGTTAAATGCACTTTTGGCATATCCTATCGCTCTGGCAAGCACCATCACCAGATAAACAGCTGCACAGAAAGAAAGGGTTTCTGCAAACTACGAAGCACTCACAGATTATGCAGATATCATCTTGCACTGGCCTTAGAATGGCCTGTTACTTCAAGCCTAAAAATAAACAACTATTAATCACCTAATGGCAACATGAGTTGACCAGCACTTATGGCTGCCTGGACCTCAATCTAACTGTACTCAAAGGCTTGTCTCATGTTTTCTGTCACCCAGGATAAGAGGTAGTTTGCAGCCAGGCATTTCTTTGAGAAGACTGCTATGAGCTTAACAAAATGTTTAAAATAAGCTCAATAACTCCTCTCAACACTGATACAGAGCTTAAAACATGTAGAATCAAACAATAGCGTCCTTGTGTCAGCAGCCTCCGGAGAGCGAAGTAATCAGCACAAGGTTTCTTGGGAAGCAGAATAACAGGAAGAATATCTCTCTCTCTCTCTCTTTTTTTTCCCCCTTTATTTTTTTTGCCTGGGTTTTATTCAGAAAGTGTTCTTCACAAAGACAATATATGGAAAAAACTTGTAATGCAAACAACCACCTTTTCTCCACACCATTTCAAAGGATAGCAGTGTCTTGCATAGTGCAATGCAATAGCACAACTTAAATAGAAGTAGCATAGCTTAAGTAACTGATGGCTGAAAGGCATGTTGTAGGATTGAAAAGTGTTGCTGCTTTGAACAGGAATACATTAGCGCACTTGTAGAATTATGGCAAAGCCATAATAATCCTGAATTATGAAGTTTCTTCTAAAATAAATGTACATGCAGCAGCTAATATAGAATATTAGAGTCTGTCCATCAGAAAGTAATTTATGAAACTTCTGAAAATGTAGAAAGCTTTCTCATATCATGTATTTCAGCCTGAAATGTTTGATGGAGATTTTTTTTTTTCCTTACTTCTGTCCCTCATCCAGGCTGCCTTATTAAGTTGCTTTGCCCTATGCTGAGATGGTTAAGTGAGGTAACACCCTTATATTTCATAGAAATATAGGCCTATCTTCATTACCCAGTGAGGTGCCTGGAATACCTCCATCATCTCTGATTTGTGTTTTGGATAGATACTGGAAGTAACTTCCAAGACAGCTAAAATGCATCATCTTCCAAAATGCATACCTCAGTGATGTCTACTAAAGCCAAAGGGGTTTTGACCATGATTTCCATTAAATAACCAAGCACTGTAAGGATTAGCAATTTTGTTATTATTCTAATCATTTTCTTTTCCAAAATGGCCATGCAAATACCATGTTATTTTTCACTACCTCAGCTCAATCCTGCAATGCAAGTGTAAGGCCTTATAGCTCTCTTTGCAGCACAAACCCATACGCTCTGATGTGCAGAACATCTATGTGCTTTTAAAACGGTTGAGACTGAAGAATATGTTTTACTGATTCTAAACCTTCAATACGCACAACCACTTAGATGAGTGTCTCAAAGACTAAATAACAAAATAATATTTTTCAATAAAATTTAGGGTATGAACCAACAAAACTTGAGAGATTCAAAGTTCAGTTGATGCTCTCTTGTCTTAATGATAAGCTGCTGTGAGCCACTATGCCTTTTCTTTCTCACTCACTGCATCAGTCATCACTTAGAAAGCCTTGATCCTTGTAAATCTGTGTAACCTTAATGTTATTTAATCATAGCTTTTAAAAGTTAATTTCCATGAGAACTATATTTGAAAAAAAAGAACTAACTTGTCATTGAGGATTATAAAAATCCTTTATTTGCCTGGAGAACAGTACTTAGATCTGAATGAATCCTGTAGGTGAATAATGTATTTCGACAGTTTGTTTATTAAAAATGTATTATGCAGCTAAAAGTTGCATTGTATTTATAATATTTTTAATGACAGTGACTTGCACAGTTTTTGGTGCATTCTATTAATATGCATTTTTAGATTGTGTTATGCAAATTCTAAAGCATTTTAACATGGTTTTTTATATCCATATAAATATCACTTGGTTTGTTTTTATTTCTCCAAATGCCGGAAGCAATTAAATCTTATTGTAAGCTTGATGAAATGTGGCCAACAAAAATGCTGCTCCTTGATTGATGCCTTAACAGCCTCATCACACAGATAAAAAGGCAACTAGTATAAATAAAAGCTCATTAAAATTTAATTGTATCCAAGAGAGGTGTGACTACACAGTCCTGATGCTAGTTTCCTTCCACCCTTTTTCTCCTGCCAGCTCCAGCGTTCCCCATCAGTGGAGTATCACATCAATATCTAGTGTTCGTAGAAATGCCTACCTTTCTCACGCCAACAGAAATTTCCATCTGTGAGTCAAAACCTCCTTGGAACTGGGAGTCTCACAGAATGTTAGTAGACTTTAATCCGTATGTAAGGCTTGATGCATTGCTTGCTGCTGTTACAGACAAGTTTCCTATTATCTTTAAAAGTATGTGATCAGAAATTTTAAAATGTCCACCTCTCTACTCTGATCTTGTCCATGAATTGGCCTTATTTTAATGCACCTGTTCAACTTTTTCTTGAGCCGCATTTGTGAGCCAAAGATATTTTTGTGCAGTTGCTACTGCAGGAAGATTATATTAAATAGCATATGGGATTAGAGGCCAAAAAAAACTATTGCGTTAAGAGTCAGATTTATAATAAAAAGCATATATATATAAAAAGCAGCACACAGTTAGGTACTTGATTTTACTAAATACTGACATTGCAGGGGGTTTTGCCTGTTTTGACCAGACTTGATGAAGGCTGTGTGATGCCTTGAAGGCACCTTTTGTTTAAATCATAGACCTGTGTTGTTGGTTGACAAATGTGTGTGGAGGATTCAAAAAGGGAAAGGGGTAATAAAAAAGTACAGGTATCTTTGAAATGAATTCAGGGTTTTGAAAATGCACTACTGTTACACACAAGTACCTTAATTTTGGTTTTAAATCTCTATTTATATGAATGTGCAGTAATATGTTGATTGTTATAAACTATTCTGAACTTGTAGTAACAGTTTAAATGGAAAATTTCTTGCTAATCCAAGTAATTTTCTGAGCAGTGGCTGTTAGATACTTGCCAAGATATATAAGGCTTTGTCATCAGCAGAGCTAAACTAGTTCAGACCTAAGGAAGTTGGCTGACTGATGCCAACTGACCTAACCTGAAAATGTGCTTTACAGTTGTTGCCTACTAGCCTACACTCTGCTTATATGTAATTCCCACCGCTGAGAAAAATGATCAACTTCTAGAAACCCACTCCACTCTTAGAAGTACACTAAAATAAAGTTTGAGTCTTTAAACAGATAATTTATTAGATATTACAGCTTTTTTATTATATGTATAGGGCTTATTAGTACTACTTGTAAAAACAGATTACTTATTACTGTAATTCTAAAGAATTATATTAAAATTAACTTAGAAAGTAATAGCTTATTTGTGAATCATTGTAATTCATTTTTTCTGAAGAAATAAGTAGTGATGTGCCAGTGGTAATGCTCTAACTTGCCTCACATTAAAAAAGGAAACAAAGTTCTTATTTTTTGTTTGTTTGGTTTTTATCCCAGTAACAACTGAAAATGTAACTAACAATAAAGCGGTTGTTGGACATGTGGCACATGAGGTACCCAGCAGAGCCAGCTTTGTAGCTGGCACTGTTGGTGAGCTGACACGAAAAAACGAGGGCCCAGAAAGCAGTCTTTTAAAGCTACATTCAGATGTGGCCTTCATAACTGAAATCACCAACCAGGTAGACTGTTCTGCTTTCATTTAATAAGAGTGCGCGACTGTATCTGATAACATATTTGCTTCAATTATGTGTATTAAAAATAAGAATTCATATGCCAGCATTTCATTAGGAGAACCTCTTGGAATTAGAAATTATTTACATTATCCTGAGATCCATAGAACCCATCTATAACAAATAGACTAAGAATAAATAAATAAAATGAACATTTATATAAAAACAATTGCAAGATGTTTTACATTTCAGCTCGGTGTCGAGCTGTGTGTTGAAAATGCATTTTTCATAAAACCACATGCAAGGCTTTTTAATGGTGAAAAATCAACTCACAACAGCCACATGTCTAGGCAAATCCTTAGAAGCTAGCATGGACCCCACACAGACATTCCAGAAGAAAAGACATTACTAGAAAGTAGTTTCTCTTGCAGGGAAGTAGAGTGTGTGAGAGTCTACTAGGCCGCTTTGATAAATACATAAAAGTCTTTTTTTTTCTTTTCTAGCACAAAACTGGTTCAACTAGAGGGCAAGTTAAAGCCAGATTCACATTTTGCTTTCTTTTTTCTTCTTTTTTTTTTAATGATCCTTTCACTTAAATGAAGATTTGTGTATGTAAGATTAACAATAAAGAAAGATATCTTTTTTTTAAGAAGAACAACCATTTGGCTTGTTTTCTCCAAACTTGCCTCAGCTTATCTAAATTTCACCTTTCTGTTTTTTCAGCATGTCTCTATGAAACTCCTTCTTTCCAGGAAAAACAAAGCCCAGAGTCTCAGGATTATCAACGAGCAAAACTATACCCATTTAGCTTTGTGTTTGTTTTGAGATCAGTGTAACCAAAGCAGTACAAAAGAATCTGTGAGCACTCTTGAATCAGAACAAGCCTAGCATACTTGCAAAACATAAGCAAGCATAAGTTTTATCTAAGCCACTCCTGAACCAGTAAGAATCACACGCTGTATTTTCATATCTCCAGCATATAATTCAAATCCTTCAGCTTGCTCCTTGAGAGATGCTGTCTGCTGCCCTTAAAACTTAGTCTAAGTTCACTTTTCTCTATCAAGCCAAAATTAGACTGCAGTTCCTTGGCAACCTGAGTTAATCCATTGCCTTTAGTGGTCTTGTTCTTTCTGACCACTTTGGGGTCGTAAGTCTGTCTGCCTCCCTTTTGGCATTTTTGGCCCTCTGACCCTGCACTAAAGTGCAGTTAGATTGGCTTAGGTTGCCTTGTAGTCACAACTTCTGGTGTCAAGGCAAGGGCTAAAACAAGGTTTATATAACTGTGTATTTATAAATTTATTTTAAGTAAACTGATGCAACTTATATGGACTAATTTCACTTGCTATGTTTATTATGAGCTGAAGGAAGCTCGCCTTTATGTTTCTTGTTCTGTTTTTCCTGCACAAAACACAAAATTAACGAAAACTCTGTTACTTTGATTTCAGCTTAAAAAAAAAGGGGGAAAAGAAAAGAAAAGAAAAGAAAACTCAATATGGCTCTAAATTTAGAGGGTTTCACTGGAATGGGTAATACTACAGTTTTGTTTAACTTTTGGACATGTTTCTTTGTAGGTAGGCTTTTCAGGGTAAGATCTAAAGTCAAGGGAAAGGAGGAAAAAATACAAGGACATTTTCAGGAGTTCATACAGTCCATCTGAGCAAGAGTAAAATCTATAGTAGTCCATAGCTACATATTTTCGGACGCTTGCTTGTTCACCTTAAGCTTGAACCTTCTCCAAACAGGGGTGACTTGACCTATGTTACATGCCGTGTCATTATGGTATTACAATTGTTTTGCGCGTTGAAGGTTGTGTTTTCCTGCTCAGAGCTACTGACTCCCTTTTCCATAGCAGTATTAAGTAGGCATTCTGTCATTTTTTTTGTTAATTCTCCTGTGTAAGCCAAAGTTGTCAGCACTGGCCCTGAAAGGAAGATTAGTCACCAATTTGTTAAATGTTGTTATTAATCTAGAAATAAGTTTTTAGCTTTGCAGTGTAATTTACAGTGCTGAGTTTCGTTCTCCACGATGTCACATACGCCCTTTGAAAGGAGCTGAATTAGAAAGGATAGTTCTTACTTCTAGCGTACATTTCCCCACCTCATCCCCCTACACAAAAAAAAGGTTAAATGTCTTTTCAAATTAAGGCAGCAGTAATTAACCGGTGGCATTGTTTGTGATTTGCCAACTCCGAGCGTTAATGAGAGAGAAATTAGCACTTAGCAGCAGGAGTTCCTAATAGTCAGTGGCAAATGCTTAATGTGCCAACAAGTTAATTTTGGTCTTACGTACTCCACTTAAAGTCTTTTTAAACGAAAATATGGTATGATTTTATGTGACCGTGGTCTGTCTGATACAGAGCCATAATGATACAACACATTGAAAAAAATGCAATTTAGGTTGCACGCAGCAAATCATTTTACTATGCAGACACAGTCAAAAGCAGATTTGAAGGACATTTTCATGCGAAAGGTGTACTTGCTGCCGCAAATAGCAGTGTGTAGATGGTCCTGTATATAAAGTTTATCATCAGAATTTATGAGTTCTAATGATTTGATGGGAACATAAACAATCCCCTTGACTAGTCTCAAAATAGTGGTTTTATTAAGAATAGTAATTTCAGATACAGCCGAGCCTGCCGCCTCCGGGGCCGGGGGATTCCGACTGCGTGCCGGAGCGAAACGGGCCCTTCGGAGCTTGGGCTGAGCAGCTGCTCATTAGCATGAAGTTTGTTACCTGGCACATGTGCTCGCAATGAAAGTGCTGCGGGTACATTTTATAGTTTCTGCCTTGCCTAAAAGAGTCCATTAGAAATGTAAAAGACGCTCTGTCTTGCGGGGATTTGTTGCTTTTGAGAGCAGCTCCGTTCGTACCGAGGTACGTCCGCAGCCAGCTGGCCCTGTGGCCGCCGTTGGTCAGCCCGGGAACGTGTGCGGAGCCTGTCCAAGAGCAGAAGCCGGGCGAGACAGCATCGGCGAGATACCACCTCTCCCTGGAGGCAGTGAGGGGCGGCAGAGGACCGACGCTGCACCGAGCATCCGTCCCTGCTGCCATTTGCTCCTTGCCACCGTTAGACGAGCTGCTGCCCTTACTGCAGGGAGGTCTTGGCCCTGCATGGGCTTCAGAAAGCCACCGCGGAGAGGAATCCTTAGAGGCGGTAGAGGGTGAAGTTCCTGACCACCAGTGGAAAGGGCTGGGTGTAGGCTGCAGCGCTCTTCTGCCCAAGCCATTTTTTCAGTCGGGGCTTTATTCAGTACTAAACGTGTTTGTTATATTATTTAGCGTGGCTGGCTTTGTCACGCTTGAAACCTTTGCGCTTTCACCTGGCGTCTTTCTGTTTCAGAAAGGACCACGCTTACCAAGCTGGTAAATCAGCAGGGCTGAGGGGTCGCTTGCGTTTGCCGCTAAAATGCAGCCGCTTTTAGGCTGAAGGGTAGTAGCTGTAAACCAGAATGTTACAACGGCATGCAGCAGTTTGGGGCAAGAGAGTACCATGTCTAATTGAAACTGCAGGAGGAAGCCACAGGGGTTTCGTCTTCCTTTGAAGCCTGTTCCATTGCACGAGCACATCAAATAGAGTTTTCCCCCATTGTTGGAAAGAAACCACCCTAATGAAGCCAGTCTGGCACTACCTACGGTTCTGAGCGCTTGTGATGTCTGCTAAGTGGACATTAAAGTTACTGTGCATCCCCCTGGCACACTTTTATTATAATTAAACATTAGCAAAAATTGGCTACCATATTGGTCGAGTGCTAAGCACAGCTCTGTGTCTAAACCATTACATGACATTCTATTGAACTTTTTCTTGTACATACGGTATCTAACAGCTCATCCTGCACTGTTGTTTTTGGCAAGTTCACTACAGCATATAATAAATCACAGAAAGAAAAAGCTTTTTGGCCTAATGTTGTGCAGACTGCTGTAATGTTAGACTACAGAAAGCAGTTCTGTTTTTAGACATCCTTTTACTAACCCAACATTCATAATTTATGATTTCACTGTAAAATTCCTGCAACACTACACCAAAAGTAGTGCTGCCCTTTAATTAAGTGCTCTCAGTAGGAAAAACGTGAAACTGATGTGCAAAACATATCGCAGTACACAGTGATTGATAGTGATTACTTCTTTATGAACCCAGCCTGAAGGTCTGAACTTCCTGATGGGTAAAATAGTCCATGGGGCTACTTCCTGAGATTGCCTAGTGGGGATCAGTCAGTGCTAGTAATATCTGAGGAATTCCTGAGGCACATTTCAGAGACCTTGCAGTAGGAACTTTCTATTTCTTTATGAACTATATACAGTTTACCTTAATAATTACTTGCATAATAATGTATTTTCTACATTGTATTTTAAGGATTCATTGCTGATCTTCACAGTACTACAATGCACACGAACTGAGATTGCATAAACCCATGTATTTTTAATGTCTTAATGTCCAAATCCGAAAAAAATGGAGCATACTGCAAGATAAACTTCTCTATGTATCAAAGTTATTGAAAGTTACTTAATATTTAAGACACAGGTCTGTTTTTGGTTGATAAATTATATGTGCAGAGCACTCAAGGAATAAACCCCTTGTAGAGATTGCGTACATCTTGAAATAACATTTTTTTGTGGAACCAGGCATTAATGAGGTATATCAATTCAATGCTGATTTAATTTTGAAAAATAAATTAAACTCTCTCCAATTTTGGAGTAATACTAACAGGAGCATTACCTGCACTGGGATTGCACAGTCACATTCTTCTTTTTGCTTCATAGGTTTGGCCCTGGATTAGTCATCTATTGGTATGGATTTATTGAAGAGCTGGACTGCCATCGTGAGCGTGGTATCCTGCTAAAAGACTGCTTTCCTACTGACATTGTGACTCTGCGACACAGCATGGCTTAGCACTGAAGTTGGGAGGAAGAGGTAAATCCGGAAGCAATTTTACTTTCCTGCAGTGTAAACTAATAGCAGCATCTGCCCTGAACTTCAGCTGAACTCCTGCTGCCTGTGCTCATGCTACTGCCTCTTTAGACAAACATATCAGGAGTTTCTGTTTTGCTTCAGACCTCTGTTGTGATCAGCCAAAAAAGACAGACACAACCCACTCATTATCAGAGTTTCTCTCTCTGTCAAGCAGTTAGTTTATAGATATTCATAATCTTCCTTCCTTCCGGATGGCTTCTCCTAGCATTCTAAACAAAGAAAAAATGCAGAGGCTGAAAGGTGCAACTTTCCGTTCTTCTCCAAAGTTTTTTCTTATGATTTCACTCACAAGTTTATTAAATGTTAGTGATGTGGCTGAAACACCTACAGTGATGTGGAAAAATGATTTAGGCTGATATTCTGGGTCTTAAAACAACATAGTGCATAGCTCATGAAGCCTAAGTGGTACAACAAGGTCATATCGTTTCTGGCTGTTACAGTAAGCAGACAGATTTTGTGAGAAGTATTGGTATATGTGTTTCCTCACTTTATCTGATTGCTAAAAAACCAACAGAATTCCAGATTAACAATTAAAAAAGAATTCAAAATAGTTTTTTATGGGGGAGGAAGGGAAGAGCAAGGATTTATTTTATGCATGTGAGTGTCTGAACCTTGTAGTATGTATTCATTTGTGTATAAAAATGTAATGACTCCAAATAGTTTGGGTTTTTGTCTTTTTTATTTATTTGAGGAATCCATACTTAGGAGTTTTCCTTTTAACTGGCTTTAAGCAAATAGTCTGTCTTGACCTCCGTAGGCATTATAACGTAAAAATGTTTAGCATACCAAAGTCCGGAAGAACAATGTGCAGGAGCTTTTTGCCTGACTTAATTGTGAAGAAGATAATCACCCTCATGTTCAAGAAGAGCAGTTAGGAAGATAAAACAGTGCTTCATACTGGATCAGTTCCATGGGACAGATAAAGCATCCAAATAGGCATTAGTCTCCTGAGCATTCCTATATTCATATAAGAATATTATATTTCTCTTTTTTGGACCACCAAGATTGGAGGTACATTGAGGTGAATGTTAGGTATCCTTGAAATTTGTAGAGATTCAGTCTCAGATTCTCTTTCCACGTTCCTCACCACTCACGCAGGCAGTATTTGGCTCTTTCTCAGCTGCTCTGCTCTCTCAGCTAGAAGCTAGTCAATGAAAACAGCTCTTTGGCCTCAAGACTCTTTAAGCTTCTTTTCTTTGCTAACAGTCATTCAAAGAAGAACAAAATACTTTAGAAAGCCAGCAAGGGTATTGTGTGTGCGCGCACTGTCTCTCGTTTGTCACAGAAGTTAGGCAGAGCTATAAAGTCTGTTGTGGAATGAAAGGTGTGATAACAGTCTCCTTGAAGCACAAAGACCTCTTCCGTAGGGAAATGGTCTTTAAAACATTAAGATCCACATTCATCTTTTTTTTTCAGGAAACTTAGTTCAGGTGATACTTTGTGTGTCTGTATGATTTCAAAATCACGTGTAGACTTTATACAGTCTTACTTAGAGTTAAGAGTATTAATTCCATTCAGTTTTTTTCATCTCTAGTTTTCGTATATGTATAGATTATTTTGGTTTTGAATTTTAAGATCTCACTGTAATGCTTTTTAGTAAGTTTCAGACAGAGGTTCATCATTTTGATTAACCTTTTATTTATAGGAAAAAGTGTCCTCATTCTTCGTAGAGCTCTATTCTTTACTGCAGAAGTAAACCAGTGTAGCCCTGCTATTGTGAGTTACTGGTGTGTAGAGATCGTTAATTTTGGTTTTGAATATGTTATACTGGAAATATTTTTTTTTAATTCGAATACCTGTAACTCATTTGTGTTCAACTGTTTAAGCTATTGTGCTTAGTTTATTTTACCTGACCAGCTTTATGGATCTGCACATAACGATATGCAGAAGCAATCTGCAGTGTACCTGCCTGATGCTACACAGAAGCTGCATTTAGGGTGTTGCTGCCCCTGGGACATATAACTCTGGTTTAGGTTAGTGGCATGTGTAAAACCAAGGAGAGAATAAAAAAGACGTAATAACTGAACATTATTATGGTAGAAAACTCAGAAGTAATGGTTGTCTAAGGGAAATAGGTTTTAAGGGCAAAACTCAATTTGTTTTAGCTAGTGCATATGCTTTCTCTTGTATGAAAACATTTAAATCAGCTTTTACATGATGTACTAATGCTGCTTTTTCTTTTGGAATAAATTAAATTTATCTGCACAGATGTTGAAAATTCTGCTCAACCTTCATCAAAGCTTTGCTTTATTTGTTTTTACATTAAACAAATTTATGTTGGGGACACACAGATAAATCAGGTTATGCTTGTATTTGTTTGTTTATTCCTCTGCCTGATGCAGTGACATAACAGGTTGAAAGGCAATACTGATGTCTTTAATCAAAGCTTTGACCTCCTCTTTACATACGGCCCCTTTTAAGAACCTTTACGATAGATGAGGATGAAATAAGCCATAAAATGTACATACTGTACTAATTCTAGTTACATGGGATCTACTTGCCACCACAAAAATTGTTATACTATGTCACTGCTTTAAATGCTGAAAATAGAATATTAAAAGATTAAAACTATGTTGTTATTCCTGCCTGTATCTTGCAGAAAGCTCATTTGTGTATTTTTTCAGTTTATCAGATGTAAACATCAACTTGAAGAATAGAAAAGAAACTACTGCATTTTTTTTTCTTTTTACAATGTTGTAGTCATTAGAACCTTAACATTGCAGCCAAATCCAGTTTTATGGAGTATTCTGTAGAGTGTGCTAATGAATTATGCCAAGCCAGAAAACAGAAGTGTGCATAAAACTGAATGATGTTCTCGCTGGCATATATAGACTTGCCAAGCATCTGCTCTTACAAACACTGTAATAAGGCCTGTTCTGAGCTTTAGGAATCGATGTAATTGTGTTGAATGTAGAAGTAAAACTTCCTCATATAGGAGGAATAGCACAATTATTATGGGTCACACTCTAGTGTGCAACATTCCCAGTGAGAAAGAACAAATTTTTCCTGTGCTCTGGGAACTGAACATTAGCAAGAGTTTTATAATATTCCCCTAAAACCTACTCAGAGCTAAATAAAACTTCTTATCTAAAGATGAAGAGAAAGAACCAAAGGTCTTACTGTGCACACTGATACTCATTACTATATCATAGTAGTATTGATAGTTCGTGAATACTTTTTATCTTACTTTGTTGCATTCACTCATTCAGAAAAGTGACTTTTTCCTAGTGTTTCCTCCGTGATTTCTCCACCTCACTGTGATTTTTAAGATAAATGTACCATCTAGTCTACTCCAGAAGACTATTCATGACTCTTTCCATGTACCTTTAAATCTTCCCCTTTAATTTCCATCTTACTCACTCACTCATTCACAGTATCCTCCCATCTATCCTTGATTCTTCTTTGAAAACCTGCCCTAGCCTTTCTACCTGCTTTTGCTTCTACAGACACTTTCCAGTGCTGCTTCCGAGAGGTGCTGTTTCACGTTCAGAACGTGTTCCTATTAACCCACCATATCAAGCAATCTTGCTGTTAGTCGAGTTTAAAAAGCCCTGTTAGGTCCCAGGCAGACTGTCCCCAAGTTTCCATAAATAGCACTTTGTTGTAACGCAGGAACATTGTGGCGCTGCTGCTCGTTCTGTTGGTTTGAAACACGGGTCATTTCCACAGACTGGGAATGTTGGTAGAGCACAGATCTAGTACAGCACAATCATTCCTGTGTATAGTGGATTTTTACAGCATTGCCTATAGTTTTACAGAGCCGTATGACAGCAGCGTATCTGTGCTACCAGAAAATAGGCATGGCCAATATTAGGAATCCTGGCTGTTATGGGGCAGTCCTGGTCATTACAGATACTGCAAGTTCATCCCTAGCTCGAGCAGCACTTCTGCGAGAAGGTCTTTTGAAGTCAAGGGGCTAGCTTCCCTCCTGTGCCAAACTCTACTTGGCTCGAGAAAAAAAAAACATGGCTAGCTCCCTATTCTCAAACTACAGTTTTTCTGGCAAAAGCTTGTACATCCTGCAAGTTGTTCTTACTTACCAGAGTTGAGTATGACTCCTCAAGCACTGGCAAAACATACGCAGAATTGAACTCAACTCAGCCTTTTATTTCAGCTGAAATAGCCCAACTATTTTGATAGCTTCTAAAGGGATCTTCTGCAGTTAGATAATAAATGCTGTGGGTAAATGACAGGTGTTAGAACCATCTTCTTGCTATTTTGAGGAAGAGATTATAAATACATTAAAAAAAATGCTGCTTAAGTAATAACTTAATATTACGAAATAAAATAGCAGGCTGCCCAGCTGAATTAAAAAATTACTCCTATCATAGTATTCTAAATCACAAAGGGCCACTTATTGCAGATTTGCCGGTTATTCAGAAATAACTGTTTTATTGAGTTGACAAAAGAAGAAACCTCAAGGGCTTGCTCTTTACAGTTGTGTGCGAGGAACCTAAAGCGGCCGGGTGAAAAATGAGCTCGCTAACAATGGGCGCTTGGCCGCGGCCTCGCCATTTACAGAGCAACTGTCTATCTGCTACGATCTGTATAAAATAGACCTCGCTTAGGTTAGGGAAAGGTCACAAGTTACACAAAGTTTGGATAGTCTAAATGCGTTACTCAAAACTAACTCTCCTGTGTATAGTAAATATTATTTGAACCTGTATTATTAAGAACATGCCAGGATTCAAAAGATTAAATAAGGAAGATGTAATTATGAGCTAAATAATAAACAGAGCAGCTTTAGTTCCCCTTGTGTTTTTTACTTTCCTGCTATTGTTTCATATATGACTGTTATACAAAGAGCAGCTTAGGTCAGCTACTATAAATTATGGTTTTAGTACAATAGTAATCTACTAAAATTATTTCAAAGCTGGATCAAAGAGCTTCAAAAGACTTTTTGAAAACTTTTCCATATAATAAAAAGACTTCATTCTGATGCCCTATTTCAATTTTTATAAACATTTCTTTCTTGATTTAGAATTACATCTTGCAGCTAGTTCTGTTGACACTATATTAGTGGAATGCACAAGATTTGCATAATTTATTTGCAACCTAAAATAAATATGAAATGGTAATATCAAATAACTTTTTTAAAAAATAAATTAGCTAGTGCATTTTGCAGGCTACATTTCTTTAGCTGATCTGTTTGAAAAGGTATTTTTAGAAAACCAGAAAGATTTCAAGTAAAGTAGTTTATCTGATTTTCTTCCCTTTGCAAACATACAAATCACATTTACAATGATAATAATTCTGCTTAGTAGCTTTTAGCTGAGATCATGCCCCATCTATAAAATTTTAGTCGCTCCTCCCTCTTGGACAGGCTTTCGCCTAATCTGAACAATCTCTTGTCATCTGCACAGATCCATAGATGTGGCATTGCAATGTCAAAACAAAATGAAATGTCGATGCAAGTGTATGGAGACAAAGTAACAATATTGAAACCATGTCAATGCACATCTACAGAGACCGTGTTACTCTGTCAGCATGATGCTAGGGAGATCACTTTGAAATGTTAAAATGAAATGAAACTAAGTCAATTAGGTAATAACAATTGCGGTTCAGGGATTAATTGGGGGCCTAAGATGAAGCCAATGGCCATTAACCCCAGCCGGTTATTAATTCCGAGAGAAATATCCTTGACTAAGGTTATTCTCATTATAAGGAAGTTTGAGGGGGGTTTCCATGTTGTATAAATACTTTTTGCTGTTACCTATAACAGTGACACCATAAAGTGCTGTGGTGAAGGTCATTATTGGACACTAGTGTTAAGTAGTCATAGAAAGTGAATCCCTCTAATACCAGACAAGCATTTCATTTTCCTTTTATAGCTTTTATCAGATTTATTTAACAGATTTTATCCCTATGTCCAGTTAAGTGTCTATAAACTAATGTTTTTACTAAAGCTTACTTACCTTTGAGAACTTTCCTAATGAAAATAATAGGAATAAGAAGAAGTGTCTAGTAGAGAATGGTACATTTGCACAGCAGCTATTACCTGCATGGCACAAGTATTCATCATTAACATAAAGCAGACATGCAAAACAGTCAAACAAGAACTACAAAACTATTTCTAACAATAGCAGAATGTGAAGTAATCAGTCATTTTTAAAAATACCTAAATAAATGTAAGGCCTAACAAGCACCGAGTAAAGGTTACAAACTTTATGCAAATTCAGGCTTTCAGAGTGTATGACTGCAGCATGCAGACGTGTAAGTGTGATTTATTATGATACTTAATATTCAATTTATACTATTGATAAGACAGTCTTATCAGGATCAATGCCTCTTTGTTCCAGCAAGCTGCACAAACACATACAAAGTCTCTTTGGGTCTCTGTCCCAAAAGAGTTGGCGTATGAGGTCAGAGCAAAGGAATACACTTGTTTATATAGTATATAAATGCTAACTATCCTTTCTGTACTGTATATCTATTATTTGTTGGCTTTTATAGATGTTTCTTGGTAGAAAACTTCAGGAAGGAGCAATAGACACTTATCTCTGTCTTATAGAATGGTCCCCCGTGTTCAAGGAGAAGTGTTGAGTAGAGTATAGAGACCTTCCAGCAAGTTGACAAGTAACGCTGATTTTGTCAGAGCATGGCACACAGAACTGGGTGACCTGCACCTCGAAAAGACCAGAGTAGGCCCTACTTAAACCAGCAAGTTTTAAACCTTGAACTGCAGTTTTCTGGGCTTTCTCTCCAGTGTGTAGCTGTATATAAGTGTTCTCAAATCACAAAATGCTTCAGGATTTAAGAGCATTTCTAAAAGCACTTTGAAATTTCCAGCCTCACACTTTCCATTTCAGCGTGATAACTCCATAATGAGTGGAACAAATAAAAATGGGTGAAATCAGTTTGTTTCCATATGCACTTCACTTAGCTACATTTTAAATGTCTTTGGCTTTGTATGACATAAAATGATTAAGTACATTTAGAAAAAAAGGCCTGACTATATATCATGAAAAAAAACGTAGGCGGAGTTGGCTCTCAAGTCATATAGTCCCATCCGTCCTCTGAGGCAAGACTGTCTATACAGATCAACTGAAATGTCTTTCTAACCTATTCTTAAAAAACTCCAGCAATGGAGATGCTTAGAAAGGTTATGGGAATCCATTCTGCTGTCCGTCTTTATTTAGTTACAAAGACTTTCCAATATCTAATCTAAATGCTTTTTTTTCTTTTGCTATAGAGTAAGCCTGTGCCATCTCATCCAATTATGAATGAATATAGAGAATAAAACTTACAATTGCTTTCTATTTCTGACCTTTTCCATGTTTGAATACTATTTTCTCAACTAAACAGCATGAATTCTTTCAACATTTTTTGTAGAATATGTTTTGAAAATTATGATCATTTTTGTTAGTTTGCACTGGTCTCTTCCAATTTGTCTACATTGTTTTGTTTTATTTTTAGAAATACAGTATCCAAAACACAGCCCTTCAGATAAGGCTTTATCAGATCTGGATAATGAAAAAGTTACTTTGTATATCTTATGTACAAATTGCCTACAAGTACATTCCCTCTATGACAAGTTAGTCACTTTTATTTAGTCTGGGGTCCTCTGTAATGCCCACATCTAGTTATAGCTCCAGTTCATAATCTTTTCATCTGATTCTTTTTTTTCCTTCTTGAACATATTACTTGGCAGTCCATTTTTAGTTTTACCTTGCTGAGTTCAAACTACTTCTGTGATCCATCAAGTTTAGGTTGAATTCTAATCCTGCCCTTTGAAAATGCTTGAAATGTTTGGTGTGATTTACAAAATGTTTTTTTAAGTATGCAGTCTATCTGAAGATGATAAATTAAAATATTCAGTCTCTGAGGTCTATTACATAAAGGAGTTTGATGGCTAGCTGTCACCAATTAAGTGTAATAGTAATGTACTGTATCCCTCATAGGATACACAAAACCCTCCAACATCAGTCTTCATGGTCAGTAACATGTGGCTTACAGCTCAGTTTGTGATATAAACATTTACTTAAAATACTTAGCAGAAGAAAACTTGCCAAATGGAGCAAAAAGCAACAACCAGTCCTTTTGCTTAGGTGGGCATTTGCCGTAAAGCTCCAAGCTCTTGATGCTCACAGTTGGGTTTGATGATCTTAACAATTCTGTTGTTGCTGGCCCGATTACTCAGCCAAACTGATGAGCTGATGCTGACTTGCTATGAAGTTGGAGGCTCCACTTAAACACAAAAATTTTCCTGTGCATCTTCACTTCACCCCAAGTGAAGTGAACTTACTTTCCGTAAGTTTTTGGTATAGGCAATCGAAGAGTCTTTTGTGCCCAGCAACCCGCAGCCCTTGGAGACTGTTAGCAATGTTTTCTGGCCTGACAGGCAGCTATGTCATGGGAGGGTGAGATAAAAGATTTATATATAGATTTATTTTTGTTTCCCGTTTACCTAATCTGTGCTGTATTCAGCTCAATGCAATTTGCAGTCCTGTCCATTAATGCTATGCGGAATTGAGCTTTATGCTCCTTGAACTCCAGGTAACTTAAGCAGATCTAACTAAATACTAACTAAAGACAAAGAGATGGAAACAGAGTCGTTAAGATTTGAGGAGCAGTGAAGAGTTTTGATGTCCCAGATAACAGGTATCTACCAATTACACTGAAAGAGTACTATTGAAGAGTCTGGGGTAGATACTTGTTATAACTTGTTACCTATAGGCTTTACTATGTAATTGGCAGTCTCCCCGTCTGTGTTTTGTAAGCTGCACATCTCCTTTTCCTTAGATCTTCAGTTACTCAGACCCAAGAAGAACTTCATCTGTGGCCTTGAGTTCATAGGAAATGAAAGTCATGAAAACTGAGAAAATAGACTGTGAGTTGGTTTTTTCCTCATACGTGCTCATCTCTGCCCCAGATGTGGTAATAGGGGCTACTCGTTCTTAGTTTCTTTCTGCTTGTACCATGCACTGTTAGATTGCATCAGAAACTACAAATTGGCCCAGCTCCACTGACATCTCTGTTTAAAACTATCATGCTGATTTAAGATTGCTGAGATCTTGCCCTATTATTTTTATATATTGACTGCATTTTGTTTAGCCTTATTGGTCTTCTGCTGAGGTTTTGTCATGTTAAAAACCTGTGTTTTCCAAAGTAGGTAAGGTGGCTATATCTCATCCCACCTTCTGGGACATGTTTAAAAGTTAAAGTGACTTCTAGTGACACACAGAGTCTATTCCACAGCAGTGCTTTCTGTGGCACAGGGACAGCAAATACCAGCACGATGAGCAGCAAGTAGGATAATAAGTTCTGGTGCTTAAATGGTGAGTCCAGAGATCAGAATTGCTTCACGCTCTCCAGTGCTCTTTCATTAATGAAATGGCTTCACACTTCCCCTATAGGCTTTTGCTCAAAATGATGATTGCTGTTTTCACCTATTAGTAACACACTTCAGTTGCAATTTTATTTTCCTGAGCAATGTTGCTATTCCATGCTTTTTTGCTACCTTCTTCCCTAATGCCCTACGTATTTCTGTTTCTTCTTTCTGTTTCTTGCTTCATTAAGAGAAGTGAAAGTCTTTCTGCACATGCCAAGCCCGGTTCTCGTAGCTAAATGACCACTTCTGAGGAGAAGCGGCTTAGCCAAACTCTAGCTCCAAACCTGGAGGTAACCTGCAGCCTCCAGAAGGGTGGCAGATGGAAGCCCCAGTGTCACCAGTGACTTAAACGGCAGCTGCCCTCTGCCCAGTCCTGGTCTGAAGCAGGAAGGGCGAGACTTTCTCAAGAACCCCTATAAAGCTGGCTAACACCTGGCTGGGTCGGGACACAGGTGCCCTATTCCCCATAGTTTTTTTCTGGAACAGGTTTTTTTCTGCAAGTGGCATTCAGTAAAAGATGCCATCTCTTAAACTGAAAGTAACCTCTGTCTGCCGGCACGCTCTGCTAGTTGTCTCTAGGATACTTATTTACTTTTTTTTTTTTTTTGGCTGCCTAGTTTTGATAATGAATTTTTCTATTATTTTTTTCATTTGTTGTAGTTTTCACTGTTTTTTCTTTCATCTGATTTAATTTGTTATTCTCCTCTTTTTCTAAGATGTCTTAGTCCAGGATTAAAAAAAAAAAAAAGAAGAAAAAAAAAAGAAAAAGTGTTCTTAAAGGCATAGCAGGCAGCATATTCACAACAGTGACACCTTAAAACTCTAATGTAGACAAGTTACTATTTTAGAAGTGTTAGCCAGTCTGCTGCATCACTGTGCTTCCCACTGATTTACTAACAATGTTAAAACACAACTTCCTCTGTCTCTTTAGCCCTTATTTAGCCTGTAAGTGACAGCTTCCTGTTTTTATAAATACTAACAGATAAACAGCAAACCATTTTCCAATTTCTTGGCCTCATATTTCCTTCAAAGATATCAAAAAGTATTTTCCTGAATTCTTTGGCAAGGTATGTTTCATGTGAATCTAGCGCAGAGGAAAACAAAGCAAAAGACCCATCTTAAGGCGAAAGCCACAGGTTTTCCAGACCTTAACAGTCAAGTGACAGAAGAACCAAGCTGTAATTCTGTTTTGATAGATTTAGCTGCTCTCAGCATCCAGGAGTATTACTGACCTTAGCAGAAAAAGGAGCCAGCCGCAATAGCTCAGGCCCTGAAAGCAGTGCTATGGTGTGTTCCCATAGTCTGCAGTTGTGCTCTGGTTTCTCGCGGGCTCTCTTCTCACGGTGGTGCTTTCTCTCAGCTCCGCAGGCCCAGATTGAGAGGCAGCGTGCGAAACTTAGTGCACTAGCTGAATGCCTTCCGTTTGCCAAGGTACTGAACGGGAAGATATTTTTCAATGGTTATTCCATTGTCTGCATTTCATCTTTTTCCATTGTTCTCACTCTGGCAAGTTCCACTCAACCACATGGCTGGAGCAACCTCATCTTTAGAAATACTCAACCACATGGCTGGGGTAACATCATCTTTAGAAATGCCCCTGATCCAGTTTATCTCCTTAAGTTGTGGAGCAAGATCTCCTCCTGTGCTGTAAACCAATGCTTCAGTTCTTAAAAACACATGTGTGTGTGTGTGTGTGTGTGTGTGTGTACACATATATATATATATATGTATACACATACATAAAAACACATCCATATAAAAACACACACATACATATACAGACACATATACACACATATTTCTCCTGTTTGTATATAGCTTCTGCCAAAAATACCATGATATAGGTACTACAAGAATACTGGCAGGTTTTACACATCTGAGTGACATACAAACTAAGCTGTATGGCAGATGATCACCCTGGAGGTGCGCGGGTTTGTCATAACATAAAGGTATCTTTAAGCTGATAAAATTACCTCCATGTGCCATTATTAATTTAGTGAAAAGGAAGCATAAAATACTATTTGAATTAAATCCAAAGCAGGAAAAAAAAAAAAGAGAGAGAGAGAGAGAGAAGACAACAAACAAACTCCACAGCATTCAGAGATGTAACTGATTTGTTCCAGAATTGTTCACTGGCTGATCTACAGCATATTGTGACATTATTTTGTTCATGTTTTAGAAGATATGTCTTGAATCACTGAACCAACCCAAAACATAAATCTCATCAGATCAGAGAAGTGCTGAACAATTTTCAAATAATTGGATGGGTGCTGATGTTGGGCTGCTTGCAAGACACAAACCAGCCATTCTTCCAGATTTCTAAACATTTGAAAGCTCAACACGGTGCTTCTCCATAGGAGATAAAGAATGCATGGCTGACCTGAACTAAGAATTGAATGGAGAGAAGTGCCTTATAACGCACTTCTCCGCCTGTTCATATATTTCACTGTTCCTCCCATTAGGTAATGAACTAACCACTTATTTTAATAAGATAGAGGTTAAGACAAACATTTGAATCTACAGATGAATACAGCTATAATGAAATAGTAATACAGTGACGTTCTACTTCCCTTGTGTCCCAATGAGGGATTTTAGGTGTGCTTCGTTTGCAGTTTGGGATTTTTTGTGTTTAGCTGTTGCTTTGGGGATTTGGCAGGGGGGTTGTTTGGTTTTTGTTTTTGTTTGATGCTCCTCATTTCCCAGTTTTAGCAAGGAAAAGAAAGAAGACAGAACTACAGTACTTCAAGAAAAATAAATAAATAAAAAAAAAGACATTGCCAGGAACACTAGGAGGTCAAGATAGACACAGTGAGAGGCCTGATAATTTGATTAGAAAGTCAGTTCGCATGGTATCTCCAGATTGAGAAGACTATCGCTGATGACATGGTCTGAATATAATGTTGGAACGATGCAGCTAATACCAAACAAAGGCGGCCAGCAGGACTCCTGTTTCCAGCATAACGTGTAATATGGAACTGCTAGAGCTGGACTGTCAGAGCCTGAAGTGCCTGTTAGATAGGACTTTTTACTTGTAAGATTCATAGAAATAATTCAGGCAGAATGAAATCAGAACTCCATGAACTGCAAGATGATATTCCTCGTTAGGGGGTCTGGTTTATCCTTATCTCCCTCTGTGAGTAATCAGGCGCAAGACAAAAAGCCCAACAAGCGTGCTGGTAAAGAGAGCAGCGATACACGTTGCTCAGGTTCTAGACTAATCAGGGATTGAGAGCTTGGATTTATACAGCAAGTTCATACCAAACTGTTTTACTCGGAGAAGTAAAGCTTGAAGTTAAAGAAGGCGAGCGAAGCCGTGCGGGTGCAGAGAGCGTTCCCAGCTGTAGCATCTGGAACGCATCACGGGCATGTTCCACGACTACTGTATGGTGCCATACCTCAACTACCTCTGCTGTCAATGCAGGGAGACAGGCTTTGGCCCTAATAGTGATTCCATCTGGGAGAGCCTTCTAAAAAATTTCCTCAAAAGTTTATAGTTTGAAGTACAAAACCATTTTGTGTGCAACATAAGTATCTAATTACCTCATCTGAGACTATGAAACAACTTAATCGTACAGAGCCATCTTTTGTATAAAGGCATAAAACTTCCATCAGTAAAAATATGTACAGAGCTATGAATTTTATGAAGATTGTTGCCTTGGACAGCTCGTGTGTGAGAATTATGTACAGCAGAATTAATAATAGCTGGATGATCTAAGTTTGCATCTGAGTATATTATACACCTTGGAAGGTATTTAACTTTTGGGTTTCCTGGAGCAGACAAGCTATGGTAACTAGGCAGAAAGGGATCACTGCAAACAAAAGCAGCAGAGTATGATGAATATTCAAGTTGTGAATAGTATGCCCTGAAGACACCATTGGGACTTTCTCTATTTTCTAGCGCACTTATACTTTAAGGTTACAAAGTGGCTCTTTACTTTTATAAACTAGAGAAGTTAATCCATATTCCAAAAATAGACCAGTCACAGCAATAGCAAAAAAAAAAAGAAAAAAAGAAAAAAAGAAAAGAAAAAAAAAGAAAAAAAAGGAAAAAAGATTAAGTACCTGCCTCTGACTTCAAAAAAAGGCCTGGATTCTTTCAGCTATATAAAAAACGCATGCTGAGAAGCCCCAGTGAGTGAACTCCAACTTTTGTTCTGCTAATAGTATTTAAGGGTTGGTGAATTATTTTTCTGATGTAATTTTTGTTACACCACTTTTAAGATATTAGTTTTCTCACTGCTCCTTTAACACAGATAAACTGAGGCATTAAAGCTAAGTTTATTGCCAAAGATTGCACTGTAATAATATACACAGTGGATAGTACCACAGATTCTAAGTCCATCATTCTAAACACCTGTATTTTGCTTATTTAGTTTAACGCTTGTTTTTTGTTGTTGTTGTTTTGGTTTTGTTTCCCACAGAGCTTTTGGAGGCAATCTTTGTACTGCAAGAACCAAAGTAATGGCAATGTATACGTCTGTTCTTGTTGTGTGTAGAAACTGAAATTTCTCCAAGACAAAGCAAAATGAAGGTTGCTATATGCTGAGTCTGAAAAGGACTTTGCAAATATGGCAGCACATGCGGATATTTGTACCTTAGATTGCGCAGTGAAATTCAGTAGTGTTAACAACAGAAATTAGCTGCTTAATTTAGAAAGACAGGGACTACAATTTCAAAGCACAGTATGCAATACATATACTACAATCTGCAACAGATACCTTGTCTCATCTTCCAAGAAATGAATTGATAAATCAAGAGTGGGATTTTCTAGTGCAATCAGAAATAGTTTAACTCTTCTCCTCCGGACATCACTTACCAATTATTTCACAGGAATCTAAGCTAAGCCAATTGCCAAATGCCTTTGAAAATTTTTATCCAACTTGCTGGAATACTTCAGTTTGTAATAAAATGCACCTGTTTGGGGTGCTGATTTTTTTGTTTATTTGTTTTTGTTTCAAAGCTAGAACATAGATAAAAACAGGTACATGGATGCTATCAATCAAAGAGAAGCAACTGCATGTGTAGTTGTACAGCTGATTTGTTTGGGTATAGAGCTGACCTGTTTTACAGACTGTTATTTAGCTGGACGCGAAGTGAATGGCGTGGTAGAATCCCAGTAGATGTTTTGTGTTAGCGTAGTGTTTGGAGTGCTTCTCAGAAGAAAGAGCTTTGGCCGGTGACACAACTGAAACATAAACCTGGTTTTCACCAACTCATTAACGTCGATGGCTTACCTTTTCAAAATCCATGGTATCAAATGCTTTTGAGCTCACACAAACACCAAACAGGTGCTGCAGCCGTGTGTTATGCAGCTTAACTGTTCCAAGGAGAGAAATTTGAGATCTTTATTTCAGGGCCTCGGCTCCCTCTGTATTTCCCTGAAGGAGCCATCCACCTCAGAAGGTAATCTGAGGTAACCTGAAGCAGCCCCTGGACTGAACAGCCAGTCACCTGAAAGCCAACACACCTACTGAAACAGGAGCAAATGGGGCAGAAGTCTACGCGAAGACTTTTCCCCTGAGGCAAGATTCTTCCTTGGGGATACAGCAGTGTCTCCATCCACTTATAATCCAAAGCCTTAAGTGTAAGTGCCTACCGATTCTTTCCTAATAAATGAACATAGAGATAGTTTCTACCTGATAATTAAACACAGAGGTAATTCTTTTGAAGCACAGAAGATGCTGACAGAGCCCTCTCTCGCCACACTTGTTTACAAAGGCAGGTGGATACAGCACCTTCTACAGGAGATACACAAGTGGAGTTCAGATCTGTGGGTGCAATTAAAAAGTCTCATCTGTCACAGTCATTTTGAGGCAGGAAAACTTGAGCCTCACGGGCCAGAAGGTAGGAACAAGAGTGAGTATCACAGTACTATTTCAGCTATGTCTTCCATCAGTCTAAGTTTTTGTCAGAATTTCATATGAGGAGAAAACTGAACACATATTAATGCCTTTATGATAATGCAGCTGTACAAAAAGGGGGACACCACCTTGCTGTCCTCCCTTGTATGTTCTATAAGAGAGAAGTTGCTACCCTCCACTTTCTATAGGGATTGATTGACTCTGCACGTACAGGTTTGCACTTAGATTGACATATAGATGAAACCCCACAGAGCAGTTTCCCTAACTTGTATGTTACGGATCCTAGCTGGGACACAAGCCTGGACGAGATGGCAAGGTGATTACAGTACAACAGAGATGCTTTGGGGAGCAGCAGAGCTTCAGGCTTGTGGGGAATTCTGAGGATGAAAGCGGAGGTCAGGTTTGCTCCAGGCACCTGCAAAATTAGCCGTTGGGACCAGGGTCTGCAGGAATGCTGCTCTGAATTCCAGCATCTAAATTAAAATTCAGGTCCAAAAGGAATTAAGATTAGAATAGCAGAGACCCAAGATAACAATTAACAAAGGAGATGACTAGAAGGCTGACTTTGCATTCACTAGCAATGCAGAGAAGCTTTTATTCACATCCTCCACTACTTAATGTTTCTGATTAAATGGGAGATGTTTCTGCAACCAGGATATATTTTTATATTTGCATAAAATTAAGTGGAAATACTCAATAGGGAGTTGAAGGGATCTAATCACCTCCCAGATCTAATCACCTTCCTCGTCTCTCAAGATTTTCTATGGTCTTCTTGAAAACCAAAGCCTAACTACACTGGTTTCTAAATCTCACCTTGAAGAAACATTGCACAGGAATGTTTCTGTGATATGTGTGAATGATGTTATCACAAAAGGAGGAATAGTGAAAGATAGATAGGAAGATCTTTGATGTTAATAACAAATTTCCATTACCTAGGGACCCTTTTCTTATGTTTCTTTCAATCTTCTGGCCATGCCTTTTTGCTTAGTGCCTAACATGTATTTCGATTTTTTTTTATTTTTTTTTTTTTCTGTTTAGATGTTAGCATTTAAATCCATTCCATATCTTTCCTTGCCGGATACTTCTGTGTTCTGTTCAAATTGTTAGGCAAGTGGTATTCCATAAAACTTTAGGTCTGTCTAGTGATCTGAAGGAGCCTAAGTTTATGAAAACTATTCAGTCAAAACACGCTAAGCACTCTTCAAATTAAGCAATTCAAGGCATTTAGGTAACTCAGAAATGGGAGATTCCAAGTTTTGGATTGAGTAGCTCACAGTGAAAGCTACCTGGGCCAGAGGTACCTTTTTAGAAAGCATCCCTTTTCCTTCAGAATTAAAAGATTCCCGAGGCTCAGCTCCTGCAGTTTTGTACACTTCTCTGCAGTATTTCTACCATGCTAGTCAGCCTACACTGAAATGCAGTTGCCTCCAAAATCTATGGGGTGCTAAACATCCCCAGTCCCTTGATTTACTATGGCAGCTCATTACACAGGTATGGCTTGGTCTAGCAGGCAGATGTTCGCAAGGGATCTCACGTGGCATTTCCTGAGGGCGGTTTCTGCCCAGCCTTGTGAGCTCCTAACAGCACGGGCAGTAACAAGACACTCACCACACAGGCAAGAAGCTTGAAAACAATGCGAGTCTGTCTCACTTTTCTGTAGTTGAGGAAGTGAAAATCTGGCAAAGTAAATCAAAAAATCAGACCTAATTTTTAATTTTGATTTTTAATCTGGAAACAGCTTTCTTGATGAATTGTCGTGTTTCCGGCTTCTTTTGTTCCTTGTGAAAAGAGCAAAAATGTAACTTTTTCTTAAAGAATTGCTAAATGTTTTATCTTTATTAATGTTTCTTTACAATACAGTTCATCACTGCAGGCAAATCTGTCTCATCTGTTAATTTTTCCATTCTCAAAACAACATAACCAATTGTTATCGTAACATCATAAATCTTGGACAGCAATCGTAATATAGAGATTCCCTGTTATATACAGGATTGTCTATTCTGATACGTTTGGAAGGCCAGCCGTGACTGGCTATACATTGATCTGTTACTACAAGCAGCATAATATTCTGTATTGAAACAGGCAGCCTATTAATGGCATATGAATTTCTGAGTTGCTTTTGTCACTGTTTGTGGTCTTCCAGATGGTAAGAAATTAATCACTTAGTTTTAATACTCTTTCTGTGAGTTTTGTATTTGATGTAGGATTTGGCAAGGCCACTTAAGTTTCAGAGTTCTTAAAGATACAACACCCTATCAAAGAACTTGAGGTCCCTCTCCCATGGTACTAAAATGCATAAAAAGAAACAGAAAATTACCAAAAGAGAGAAGATACACATGCACGCACGCAAACATATAACAGAAGTAGTTATTTAGATTTAGTTTCATACAAAAATGGTAAGCAAAAACTAGCCCTCACCATCTAATGCAAGTCTTTAAGAGATCTAATCTGGTAAATATAAAAACACCTATTTCAGACCTCTTTGGAAAGAGTATCAGTTAATCACCATTCCTTTTTTAAGCAGGATCTACAAAGCAAGGTTCAGTGCTACCTAGTGCACTAATATACACATTTAAGAGACCCTGATGCTTTTTCTGCAAGATAACTTGAGGAAAGAGCATGGCAACAAGCACAGAACCAAAACAAGGGACTTCCTTTTTGAGTTTTGGGTTCTTTATGTTTGCATTTTTAATGAATTCACTGGGGAAGTAGAGAGCACTTACGTCATTTCTGTGTCTTTCGGGATCTCACGATTGTTTAAGGACTCCAAAATCTGTGGGTCCCATTTTGTTCCTTTTCTCAGCTCCAGGCGGGTCTAACACTGCAGAAGCAGTGCAACTGCTGTGCCAAATCACCAGCACGGTGATCAGAAGAGCTGAGTGGTAGAAGTTAAATGTTTTATATTTCAAAATGATAAATGGTCTCCTGCAAATTTTTGTGCCAGATGAAGGAAGGAGATAGGAAGAAGAAATGGGCTTCAGAGTCTTAAAAATTTATGATCAGAGAAGTCATATGTCATAGAAGAATATCAGTTTGGAATCATACACTCCTATATACCAGGTGCTTCAACTCTAGTGGGACAAACTATGTCGTATTCAATGTAAATCAGCCACTCAAAAGTATAAATTGTCTGGAGAGACCCTTGTTCAGTCAGAGATCACATCTAGTCTGACTTCTGCATTTCAAATGTCTGAAAGAAACTGAATGGAGGAATTTCCTTTAATAAAGCCGGAATATCAGAGCTAGCTCACCAAGAACATCCCAGCAGGTAAAGCTCAATTAGCTTGTGTAGGTGGCTGAACCTTGTAAGTTCCCTCATCCCTCAACCTCCCTTTCTCCACCTGAGATTCTGCCAAAGAGCAGACCACACAGAATCTGTGGCCTTCTTGCTCTCTCTGAAAACATTAGCAGAGTCATGGATTGCTTTCCCAGGTGGAATCTTGTAGTTCTAGAAATTGTTCTATTTATTGAATAATAAGAACATATTGAGTAATATGAACATACTATGGGTTAAACTGATGTCGGAAATGGGAACACCCTTTATTTTTTAAGTGAATATTGCACCTATTTCATCCTCTAGTTCCTAGTTCTTGCCAGGCTGTGTTCCTTCTTTTAAAAGTGTTTGCAGTTTCAGAAGAAAATACAGCCGTGGAGGCATAGATGCATACACAGTATGTTTCCTTGCTACTGTGCACTGCGTCAGGAGAAAGTCCTTGTATCATTGATATTGTTATCCTTGATGTTGTACACATGTGGAAGATATCTTTAGTTACTGGTACAGTATTTGTGAGGAGAAAAAAAAAAGGAGGGCAGGAAGGACAGGGAGAAGAAAGAGGACAAAAGCATTAGTCAACCTTGACAAAAGTCAAGAAAGGGGAAACAATGTTAACCACATGCACTGCTTTGAGAATTCAGGTGAACTTTTTGTGCTTCTCTTCTTTTGCTTTGCCGTGGTTTTAAATGTTTTGCAAACTTCCTCCTCCTTTAATTTATTGACATAGGATGTCTGCATGAGATCACTATTTCTTTAACCCATAAAAACCCTATACAATACCAGATATGTTTAATTTCTGCTTTTATTGCACTGTTCTTCCAGTGGATCCCAAGAACATCTAACCAAAGTTACCTTGAAAGTTCTGAGTTTAAATTAGATATGGAACCAAATAAACTCCTTCATCACAACAACCTTGAACTGGTGGAAATTCAGATCTAGATCCAGACTTTGCAGCTGGATTCTATCCCTAGTTTAAATATGAATCAGAAGCAAAGAGTGTTATGACTGCACATAGAGTTCACAGGAAGCATTCAATCCAACATCTTGTGTAGGTGCTCTGTCCTTTAACTGTTCCCAAACTTCTACCCAGTGTTGATACTCCTACGTAAATTCAGATTCTTATTTTCTTTCTGAAGTGACTAAAGCCTTAGCAAACACATCACTGTACTACAGAATATCACTCATGGCACTGATTTGAATCCAAATCTCTCAACAACTGTTTTACATCTAAGTAATTGCACTGGCATTAGTGGGGTTGCCTCCTTGTTTATATGGGGGGAAGGGTATGGTCAGAATCACAGCCCGTGACTTTATCATACAACATGAAAAGCCTTTAGGCTATCCTCTCAGCTGGTATAAATAAGCACAGCTCTATTGATTTATGGGTGAATGAGATTATAATTCGAATCAGAACCATGATGTTTGTTTATACCATAACAAAGTATCACAGAAGCATGTATCGAAAGCACCGCACTCAAGGACTGCAAAACCTAAGAATCTGAGCTTGGATTTCAGTGACTCCAGTGATGTTATGCCTATTTATTTCAGGATAGCTGTGCTGATTTGCACCAGTTGAGAATCTGGCTCTTTAACTCCTAGATGACAGCAGAAACCATCTACAAAGGCGGGAGAAAATCAGATTAAGTACAGAGCTTCACTGCCGATACACTGGTATCTCCTAAACATGCCGATGTATTTCTTCCAAAATCGAAACCAGAGAATTAATAAACACATGTAAAAGTGTAATACAAAGAATATCTTTCCTTAAGGAACTTCAAATGTGCATGCCATGTTTTACATTCTGGTACAAAGGATTTTCATCTTGAGCAACACTTAACCAGTTACTCGTTTTATGTGCTTGCACATACAGACCTCATGATTCAAAACAAACTCCTGGATAAAAGGGCTTTCAGAACAAGCCATACATTCAGTTAACTTGACAGCCTATGCTCAGTTAAAAAACAAAACAAAACAAAACAAAACAACCCTCTCTTCAGTGCACTGCAAAGAAAAAAAAATCCAACCCTAACCAGTAGGAAAAAACTCAAAGGACACACACATCCACGATGTTTATTCCAGTGGGATATGATACAGTATGTAAAATTGCTATGTTTCACAATAATTATGTAAGAGAAATCACGTGTGGTATAAGCAAATGCATAACAGAGAAGAGTATATGTTCAAATAAACCACTGATTATATCAAAACTAATAACTTATTTACTGTAACAGAGTCAATGAGTTCACAGGTCCAGTGAACTTAATGGTTTTATTATCCCCTTCTCTTTTCTTTCTTTCTTTTTTTTTTTTTTTTTTTTCTCCTTCTCTTCTTTGAGACTCAGGACATTTTTTTCATGAATCATTATGTTTATGCAATCCAAGTATATTGTTATTTGTGACTTTCTGCATGATCATTTTGGCATTTTAGGAGAGAAGATGATGGGTCAGTCTAAATATTGGGGGGAGTTAATCACTGACATGGGGAGTTATTAGGTTTTATGCAATATAGAGAACATTCACAGTCATGGAAAACAGCATCTTTCATTTTTAGGAATGGAGGTAATTGTGCTTCGTGACAGAGCACATCCTTAAGATGTTATGTATCATTGCGTACTTAAAAAAGCAGTACACTTTTCATTGATCTTTCAATTTCATTTTGATTTAAAATGCAGATCTTTCTCTCCGTTGAAATCTTAGCATTTTTATTTTAAAAATGTATCGGAAAAAATCCATTTCAGATGTATGCAGCACCATAAATTACTTTTTGTGGTTGAAACAGTGTTCGCTTATGTCATGGGTTGAACATCCTCCTTTATTAGAATGCTATTTATTGCCACCAGCTGCAGTGCTTAGCTAAGAAAGTTCTTGACACCAGCGATTGCTTTTCAGCACCAATGCTTCCGGCTGCTAACAGGGGCTTCTATTTCCAAATGCAGGCACCTCTCTTAAACTATTCCTGCTGGTATACAGACACCTCCTGTCATGGTTACCCAGTGCAGAGGTTGGGGAAAAGGGATCGGGTCTGGACCCACTGCTATGTAATCTCCTTAGCTATAAATCTCCTATAGCTTTAAAAGACCTTGCCAAATACCACTGGCTTGAAAACTGTCAAATGTGTTCAGGAAATCTACCCATCAGTAATGGATTTTTTTTCAAAATTAAGATGTGAATTTAGCTTCTGAGTGAAGGGCATTTCACGTAGCCAGCCTCTGCTTTAGTAAAAGCAACAGAACTTCTGTGTGCATCAACTACGTAGTCACTGGTCTCTATTTTATTATATTTTAGAGCAAGGAGAAACTAGACAAAGGTAAGTACTCCTCTGTTAAAGGCTATTACTGCTGTTGCTTGAGCAGTTAGCACTGCTTTTTTCTCTACTACCTATGCCTGTGGCAGTCAGGAAAGCTAAGTAGGAAGAGAATAAAAGCGGTGGTGTGAGCAGATTTGCTTCTGGACTCTAAGTGTGCCTTACAAGGTAAATCTTCAAAGCAGTAGTGTGTGCACTGCTCCTATGTATGCAAATCCTGTTGTTTTATTGATATGATTTGCACACGTCTTCTTCACAGCTGCACCCCTGAAAAAACACTGCATATAATTGGGCTCAACTAAGCAACAGAGGCAATCAGTGACAGGAGGAGACCTGAACTCTCTTAACATGGAAAGAATTCCTTCCCTCCCTCTGAAGAGAAACACCCAGTAGGTCAAAGAGGAAGGCTTCTCTGCACTATAGCACAGACAAGCCTGTAGCACAGATGCCTGAACTAGTGGAATCTAGAATCCTAAAAAAAAAAAAAAGAAAGAAAAGGTCCAGCCCTGAGACTTCATGAACACAATTTTTCCCTATGACTAAGTAAAATACATATATGTATATATATACACATATTTGTGAATATGCATATTTAAAAACCCCGAAACACTCAAACTAGATTCTTTGCAAGAACATGAACATTACACTCTGTCACACAAGATAAACTTAACTGGCAAAGAGCCCACCAAAGATTCTGAAAATTTTTTACTCACTATCAGAACTGATAAAAGTGGGTGTCCTATTCAGCTCACAGAAAGGTCTCACACACACACACACACACACACACACACACAAAAATCCCACCCAGCAACCCTCCTCTTCTGCCAATAATGCAATTCCTTCATGCATTCAGGGGGTGCAAGAGACAGCTGAAAATCTGAGTTATTTATGATTCAGAATACGGTAAGTCTTTACTTATTATCTTCTGCAAATAACCAGAATTAATTGTGGGAAAATTACTCTTCTCCTTTGTATGTTTAAACTGGAGATCTGCTTCTTCAAAATGACTCATAAAAATAAACTGGTACAACATTTGAGTACAAGTTTCAGCTGTGACCTAGAAGCTTTCGTAAAGCACTTTGTAAAAGGAGTGTTTTCTCTGCATGCATGTTCTCCTTGGACCCGCGTGTGCGCCCTGCTCTGTTCTGCACACGGCATTCTGACACAGAGCAGGTATCCACTTCCCCACCACTGAAGGAGGTCCGCGCCACGATGCTGATCCTCCCCTGGTCTTTGGAAAGTGCAAGACAGGAGGTGTGATAGTGTAAAGTCATGAAGAACAGGTCTCTTACACAGCTCCCCTCCTCTGCTCCAGGTGGACTTCTGTCAGAAAAAATGGATGAGTGAAGGCTAACAGACATATTAGCACAACCATATATTTAAGGCTAAATTATCCCCTGGATGACCCTGGTACAGGTGCAGAGACTAATATATAATGTTCAGGAAGAGTTCAGAAAGACTCTAAAAACCTACCTTTGGAGATGCCTTGACACATGCCACTGGAGGAGCACCCTGAGACTGGGATATAGAATAAAATAGATGTGCTCATTTCATGTGTTTGTGCAGCATCCAATTTTTTTGATTTTTTTCTATCATTTCTTTTTTCCCCTTTGTGACAAAACAAAAACAAACAAACAAACAAACAAAAAGATTCCCAGTTCCTCTTACACTGATGAAAACTAAGCCTACTGGGTTTAATTCTCACTACTGTTTAGACCAGTAATTTATCTCTATAGACAAGTTGTCCCCTAAGGAGTTCAGTAGTGCATCAGTATAATTCTTCTTCGCTCCCATGAATGTATAGAATAGCTGTTTGCAAGATGTATGTGCATCCACCATTCTAGCAGTGGTGAACAGTAAGCCCTTTATTTCTCCTCCTCCTAAGTGCCTTCCTGCATAGAGACACCACCAACCATTTTTGGCTTAGCGGACAAGCAAGGTGAGCAAAACATCAAAAAGAAAATGTGGATTAGAACATATTTCCTACTTTTCTCTTGTACATGGGTCTTAAAAGAATGGACAGAAGCATTGCCAGAAGTATATGAAGGGCGGAAGCTGTGATGCTGGAAGTTCTGGCAATGTCTGCAGTCCTTCCTTGGTACAGAGCAACACTTTTGACCTCCCTCAGTATTTGACAGGGATTAGATCCCAGACTAACTAGGATCCCTTGGCTTTCCTGAATCACCCTCATCAATGTAAGGTTTATTCCTATTCTTACTGCTCTAATTTTTCCTCTCGCTTTAGAATTCCTAGTTGACTTAGGTTAAGCTGCTGCAGAAACTTGATCAGCTTTAAATACCAGGAAGGTTTAATCAGTTCTCCTGCTTCTCCACAAAATATAATTTCAGAAAGGATTCACACTTTCAGGCCAAGTCCATTATAAAGAAAACCCACAAAAAGCTTTTGAATAAAACCAAAAGAGACATGTAGATGAAAAAAACCCTAATTTTATGTAAATATTGTCTTCTTACTCGAGGCCAATAGAACTAAGGATGACGTTTGTATGCTCAAGTCTTTAAAACACAGCTTGAAATAAAAGCTTTTCTTTAAAAGACAACCATGTAGGCCTGAATGGGTGATGAAACGAGTAACTGTTGTCACTGAAGATGGGAGGGGAAACAAAAAGAAAAAGTGCCTAGGTGAAAGGTTAGTGTATTTTACTACAATTTCAATAAAACTGTGGTTACAACCATCACAGAACTCTTTATTGTTTGGCCATTAATTCTATTTACTTGCTTGCAGAGGAGTTCGCACTTGTCCCCAGCTCCCCCTTTCACACAGCGCTACTGTCCCATACTTTATTATTTCATTGTGCGTTAGAGTAAGTGTCTGTGTCCGCTCTGTAGCAGTTCAGGTTATACAAACACCAGCTCAAGGTTCTAGTAAGGTAATGCACATAGTCAGACAGCGACTTTTATATCACTAACTGAAAAAGTGTCACACAGCAGAGTCTCCAGAGCAGTTCTGATCTATGAGTCAGAATCCCTGAGGTATCTTGGAATAAATGCAAGCAAGAGATGAATGAAAGGATATTGCAGGTGCTTCCCTACATGCAACCAGTGTTAGTGTTGCGAGCAGAACCATGTTCCTTTACTTGCTCCCTGGGAACACGATTGCCACCAGCAGCGCCAAGCAAGGGCAGTACCTGACCGCCGTGTGAGATGGGTTCTGCCCTCCCAGTCACATCACCAGATCGAGAGCAGTCTGCTCTTTAAATGAAATCCTCCTCATAATCACACCACCAGTTTGCATATCGAGCAGTTTACAACCCTGAAGCAGCGACACGTTCAGCTATCACATACAGGTCACTTTATGCTGCTGTTTCCAAAAACAGAGAAGTAGGGCAAGCTTTTCAAACTTGGCTGCCTGAAGCAATCTGTCTGTATATGTGCATAATAAGAAGCTTAATTGAGCAACCTAATTTTTAGATACAAGCATTCAAATCTATCATTAAGTTCCTGTCAGAGACTCCAGAATCTTTTGCACTGGCCTATATTTATTTAGTGCATCTGCAGCTAGCCCTGAAAATGAAGCACAGGTGCAATTTAAAACCAATGGCCAAATTCTGACAGTAATAAAAAACCATATACCTCCAGTTTTGGTTACTTAATTTGAGATAATATGCAGGTCCAATTTTCATAAATACTCAGCCTCTACTTTGAAAACTTTTGAGCATTTTAAGTGCTTTTTCAAAGGAAAAGAAGCAGTGAAATAAAGCCAAGTTCCTGCTTATGATAACTACCTTTGATCAGTTCATTTTGGGGTGGCAAATTTGTTCAATTGCTTTGTAACAAGCGAGTGAACATGGCAGGGACAACCTAGTTACATGCTGGTGAAACCTCAAGATTATAGAAATGTTGATAAAGCAAAAGCAATCCAAGACTCAAACGACCCAAACTTAATAGAAGTATGTAACATCCATACAGGACCCCTATAATACAAAGTTCAAAATAAGAAGGAAAAAAAAAAAAAAAAAAAAAAATTCTCCCTTGAAGACTTTATGCAGTGACAATTAAAGCATAATTTGTGGAAAAAATATCAGTTTACTGAGAATAAAAAAAAGTTTTTATAAGTCACTGAAAGTTAGGAGAAAAAGTACATCTGAATCATCTGAGCCTGAAACAATCCGTGTCTATTAGAAAAAAAACAAAAAACAAAAAGAAAAAAAAAGGAGGAGAAAAGTTTGAGCATCAAAATGTTCTTTCACACTATGGAATCCAGAATGTTTTCAACCCTTGAGAACTAACAAACTTGCTTGCTCAAGCAATCTGGGCAACAGTTTGAATTAATGATTAGTCATCTTTAAAAGTAGATCATCCTACAAAGGTTATTTTGCCCAATAAATTTAAAAAAGATAAAAGATTTCCTAAAAAGTTAAGCAAGCACTTGGACCTAAGAAGAAAATACAATTTTGCTGTCTTTCTAAGAGACATGAATAAATTAGCATAATAGATAAATCCAGATAGTACTGAGGAACTGCAAGATGTTTTCGCCAAAGAAATATATAAATGTTTTACTTGGAAACTGAAGTCTAAATACATGTGATAATACAATAGTATTGAGTCTGAATACTCTTTGGGACTATAAACGTCTCTCTTGCAAAACTTCTGTTCAAAGAGCATTCCATGAAAATGGATGTAGCATCAAAGTGGACAGAATGAAATAAGAAAATCATGAGGACTTACTATGAAGAATGACAAGCCAAGGCTAATGGGGAAGAGAGACCTTATTACAGATGTTTGCAGCCAAAACCAACAAGCTTGCTTTCACTAGAACTCAAAGAAATAATTTTTAGCTTAAGTACTGGCTTTACCGAAAGCCACAGAAAAAGGAGACTCACAGAGTTAGACGTGAGAGAATACTTCGTCTTTGGCCAGGATACTAAGTCCGTTCCAAAGTTCATCTGAGTGACTGGAGATCTTTCCATTGTCTTCAGTGAGTTTGGATCAGGCACGTGCTCTGCATACAAAGAAGGTAGAATACTTCAAGCCTAAGCAAATGATTTTATTTTGTATGATTTGCTAGACTCACAAAAGTAGAGTTTATTGGCTAGAAACCAACAACTTCATTATTTCCACTTAATTTTTCTCTTATTTTAGAAAGTAGTCAATGGATATCTTCTGTGTAGTTCTAAATATTAAAAATAGACAATATAAGTATTTAATTATTAATTTCATAAATATAACTTGGAGCACTTTCTAAAACACTACACTACATATAATGCATATCCTAGTCTTAAGGAGGTAGATAAAGTGTAGTTTCAAGTAGAAAGTAATTAATTCTTATGTTTAAATTTCACATTTCCAATATTCTAACATTCTTCTGAGAAAAAAAAAAATGGAAATAAAAATTGCCTTACGGTTCCTCCACATGCTATACCTATATTCTAGTAACCAGAAAGTATTACTATTGTTATTTTAGAAAATTACTATGCTTCAAGGAAAGCATGGGGTTGTCGAACCTGATCTCCCATTAGCTAAACCAAAAGTGTTGTTGGATGCAGTACCTTAGTAATACAAATATGTCACAGGGTTTATGTCTTTTGACAAAGTTATACTAGATTCTTATTTGCACAAAAGGATTTCTAGATCGATTTAGAAATGGTTCTTTAGAGTGAGAAGTGTCTTTGGTCTACTTGAAATCCCCACCCCTTAATGCCCATTGACGGCCAGAAGCTGCAATAAATCAACAAATAACCACGGCTGCAGAATAAAGTTTCTTTAGTTCCCCTGAGATTTGTTAAAGCAAGATCACAAGCTATGGTCCAGTTCCCAGTGTATTGCTTCCATAAGCTTTAGGGAAGACCAAGAGCCAAATGCATCAATGAAGTACAGCAGTCCGCTGTGAGACAAGCCTTCTCCTGCAGGCAGAAACACGGTGCTCACACTAGCCCCAGCAACAACAAAACAAATTCATTCTCACCCTCTAAACATGCTCTTTAAGCCAAGAAAGAAATCAGGAAGCCCCTTGAATTAAACCTGTAGAGGTCCTCACTTTGGCTGATCTGCAGCATATTCCAAGTGCATTATCATGAGCTCATTTGTTTCTATTTCCATGGCTGCTGCATTGGTTAGGTCTGGGCCAGCTTGAAGAAAGCATCGGTCTCTCTAGCTTACCACTAGAGCAGTCTATGCAACTATTTCACCAAAGCTCCAGACAGCGACAGCACTTGAATTTGCTTTGCAGAAACAAGAGCAACCACCCAACAGGGGACTTGCACCATGCACGCATGTTCTCCAGCCACGTCCCTTGTTCCCCCCCCCCCCCGCCCCCCCGCATACCCTGCAGCCTCTCCTGTACCCTGCCATGAAGGCCAGCAGAAAGCTGCCTGGCAGCAGGAAGTCTGAGCGGGATCTCCTCCCGACCTCTAAAGCCAATTACTTGCTTACTTCCAGGCTATTTGCTAGAGTTGCAGGGAGGATAGATGAGATTTCCCTGTTAGAGTCCTTCTCTAGAAAAAGCAAGGCTTGCCTGGTATCGAGCATATGGTGGGAGTCACAAATAATTACGTGTTAATTGCTTAATTGTCTGCCCTCGTATTATGAAGGGGGGAGGGTTGTCCTCTACTAGCATTTTACAGCATTAGGTCTAAAGGTTGCAGCAGCCAAGTCCATATGAAAAGCATTCTTTATCCAGACCAAAGAGCCCATATTTGGGGGGAAAATGTAAGAACAGGGCACACACTTGACAAAACTTTTCCCAATAAAGACACTCAAGCTTTGTAGCTTAGAGACTTCCTAAACTAGAAGTGCTCCTTGTGCTTAAATCCTAAAGACTAAAAAATCTTGGATAGGAGACCTGCTCTCAGTAATACCAATGTACAAAGACTTCTGACCGCTGGATAGTGTGAACCTGACAGCAATTTAAGGCTGTTTGAAAGGATGAGTGAGCCTATTGCTACTATGCAGTAGCAGACTATGTGATGAAAGTGGGGGAAAATTTAACATTTCTACTTAGATTATTAGAAAAAAGCAGTACTTCATCCATCAAGTCTCCATCTGTCCTATGTGGATATCTCCAGCATACCTCTGTGGTATGTAGGCAGAACAGCAAAGGTAGCGGCCGTGGCTTCAGGAGCTTTGAGATAAGCTTCCACAGTGCCCACATACATACATGCATGCGCTTAGCACAAAAGAGGTTTTACTGCCATAAGATCAGCAAGATCCTGCTGGTGACAGGCTTCCGTGAGTGTAAGAACTTCACCATCGCTGAAGAAACAGAACAGCTGGGGCCGGGGCCCAGTGGGTGACAGCGCAGGCTGCTGTCCCTTGCAGTATGTGGTGTACGCCGTGATGTGTGCCCATCTCCCCACCAAACTATGATATGAGTATTAACTTCACTATCTTTTTAGAAAAATCATTTAGTAACACTATATCTAATTAGAAAACAAAAAAAAAAAGTGTATTTATCCATGAATTTGCTGGGGAATTCATTTAAAATCCCTTACTGTACACATTGCATGTTATTTTTTCAATTAAACTGATTAAGTATTGGAATACAGCATACCTATGTTTCCTTGAGTGCTCTCATAGGCAGCTGAACATCTGGAGGTAAAAAAAGCAACAATAGAAAAGAAGAGACTCCACACAAGTTCTTCATATTAAGCTGAACAAAAATTCCACAGTCCCCACATGCTGCTTGAAAGTGGGTATAAAATATCTCTGAGAAAGGAGCTGTAGAACTTTAGACTATCAAGGCAGAACAAGGGGTTATGAAAATGTATAAATATATGCATGGGGAATTCTGTGGTGCAATTCCTACCATCTGCAAGATGTATTTCTCCTCTAGGTTCCAACTTCTGTTGCTTAAGAGGCTTTAATGCAAAGTGCGTGTTACATTTTTGCTGCCACTTATACCATATGCATCTCAAAGGTTTGCCTCATCTTAATGAAAATGACATTAATGAATTTCCTTTTCAGAATTTTTATAGTACCTTCTGAAACTTTGTGTTTACAGGCAAAATCTTACATCAGGACAGAAGTGGGAAAGAATGTAGGGAATATAGGGAAGTAGGGAGGTAGGAAATAGGTAGGCCCACAATCACCCCCTAAAGCTGTAACCTACATATATTTTCCACATACTTTATGCAAAGTAAAGCTACCTCAAGCAATGTTAGCTTGTATGAGCTGGTCTTGCTCAACATATCATTGAGGGTCTCAGTGACCTTGGTTGAATTACAAGGGTGACATTTTTACACTGATACACTGTTTTGGAAGAAAAAATCATGAGTAAGCATTTCTGCACTGTCAAGCAACCGTTCTGTTCCCTTTGGTCTTCCTCTCTCCATGGGTAAAAGTCGCAAAATCGTGCTAATGGCTATTACTTCCCGTGTACATATCTGCATATGGGTGCCTGTGTACAAACGTAAATAAATCTGAGGTCTGCTCAACCTCAGTTGGCTTTGGGAGTGCTTTGGGAACCAAAATAATAAGTGAAATACAGGAATTTCTTTCTTTCTGAAAGTTCTCTGAAGAATTGCCCTGTATACAGTAGGCAGTGTATGGTTTTCACGTACCTAATATATTTTGTCTAACTGTCTTGTTGTATTTTGTGAATATTAATGAATTAAGCTTCTGGATGGAGCCTGTAAAGAGTTTAATGATTGGTGACATTTCAGGGATGATCTGTGTGAAAAGAGACTAATGATTTAGCCAAGTGCATTCAAGTGTCAGTGGCAGAACAAGAAAGTGACCACTCACAGAGGTGGTCACTCAGACCACAGGCTCGTCAGTGCTATATCAGAAAAATCACGTCTTGTTACCTGTTTACTATAGTATGTTTAGGTATATGTACAATTAAATTAAGTAAATTTTCAAGATTCAAGATTCAAACTGAGCAGTTACCCCATCTCTCCTGAGCATACATATTAACATCAGCATCTGAAGATGCATTAGCAGAAAGTCTTTAACTCAAGCAGCAGCAGAAAGATATGAGTGCTAGAAGAGAACAGTGTTCTGCAGTCGTTCACGTATATCCAGGTCTTTTCTATGCCTCATGCACTGAGACTGGTAGTGACAAATACATCAGAACATCTGGCCAAATTCTGCTGTGATGCCAGTGTTATGGTTTGTGCATTTATCTCAAAGCCAAACTTGTTTCTGGTTGAGGACTAGCAGTATACCTTTGTACCATTAACAACTGAGAGCTTCCCATAGCCTATTCTTATATATATGATATTACTTTACAGAGATGGCTAAAGCCCCACATTTATATAGAGGGATTTTTTTTTTTTAAGTGTAGATAGCACCCCTTCACCACTATACCATCACTCTGGAACCCAAAGAAGCATGACAAAAGAAACAAATACGTGTGAAACGAGGTGTATCAAGGGAACAGTATTATGAAATAGTTATCTCCTCTAGTGGCTACTGTCCAATCAATAGATCGTTTGCACTGTTGCATCTGTGAAAAGAAGTTGCTGGTTCAACCAGCAGTGTAACTCTGCTATAGGTCTTTGGATTCTGAAGCCTTGAAAGACAATTGGTATAAAAATATAGTGCTTGAATCAGTTTATTGTTTTAATTTAAAAGGAGCCGGGAGATCTATTATCTCATTGGATATAGCCACACTGGCTGATGAGAGAGAAAATGGCTTTTTTTCCATAAAATTCCTCTGCAGGAGGGATACAGTTGCCATCCTATGATTGCTAGGAAAGAAACAGGAGCTCCTAGAATCAGGGCAATGTCTGCCAATGCATATGGATATTGGTAGGATTTGCTGGAGTCCTATCTATTTCATATCAGCTCCTGAGCACTTTTTCCTCAATTCACATGCACTTTCCAGGCGTTATCCCTAGGGTCCAAGACTAGAATCATGTGGGAGTGAGGAGGAAATATGTAAGTTCTTTCCAGTCCTCCATTGGGCAGAGCCCAAATTCCTTCATGTAGGAGGAAGATGAGGTTCAAAACTGGAAGAAAGGGTTCTGCAAGGGAGGCAGATGCAGCCAACTGGAAAGAGGGAGATCCACACGTGGAGTCTCTTCCAAAGACGAATCAGGGTGAAATAGTTTTACATGTTCTTTCGTTGCCCTTCTCACCTTGTAGACATTCCTAAAGCCTGTCTGTAAGCCCTGCATAAAGATGTGCTAATATCCATATGTCAGTACTGGGAATGGTTTCTCCCACACCATTTTCTCCACAAAGATCCAAGTTCATCCCATATGTAATTCCACTCTATTTAATAGCTTTGTAAGAGAAAGGATATTGACCCAGTAAGTCCACCCAAAAGCTGCAGTCTCTGCTGAAAACAGCTGCCTGCCTTGTGAGTAGGATGAGTCACCACGAACCTCAACTGCTCAGGCCTTTGTAATAGATTCCTGCTCTGGTCTGTATGCAGTTCTGCCTGCAAAACTCTAAATTTTCTGGAAAGCAGCTGCTTGAAAGAGTTGCTTATCTAACGTCCCATAATGAGCAATGAGGACTGCAGAGAGGCCCTTGCTCTGAGATTTTAAACTATTTCTGCTGAATATGTATTTGTGCAATATTTATATTGTATTTATCCTACTCCTAGACATTTGTTGATTAACTTCAGCAACGAGCAAGGATTTTTATTCTTTTTCATGCATTACTTTTTATTTTTTTTTAGAGGCAAGTAATGAAGATTCACCTTCTTTTGCCCAGTGAACTAGATTAGGTATGGAGGTCAAGGTGGACTGACGCACCCAGAGGTATTAAATTGCTTTGGTGTCTCATCAGTACATCTTGATCATATATATGGTCGGAGAAAAACTGAATGCCAGCTTTACGGCCAAAAAGGAATTTCACCTCTGTTCAGACTGGCAGGGACCTTCTGAGAAGCTAGAGGGGGGAATTTTCCTAGGATCATGTGGGAATGTTATTCAACAAATTCTTTTATTGCAATGATTCAATGACCCTGGTGGTCCCTTCCAGTCTTATGTTCCTATAAATACCTTGCTTAAGAACTAATTCCTCTTGACAATCTGGCAGAGCTTCAGTTCACAATACAGCATGTCATTAGTTAGTTTATCTTATAGCTAACTTCAGGGTTTGATTTTTTTTGTTTATTGTGTTATTCTGGATGGTACTGTTTTTAATACTAACTATTGAGAATTCATTGTTAGTGAGTAAATAAACTTGTAACTCCAACAACAGATGCTCTAAATTAAGAAATATGAAAGTAACAGTCCTATTCTTTAAGAAAATAGTACATTCTAGGATCCTAAATTATGAACATGTACAAGGTCCAATTTAAAGAATCTGCTTGGGACAGAAATTCACCCTTAGAAGACTATAACAACAGAAATTACAATTAGTCTTAACTAAAAAAGAAAATAGAGAGTAGAGGAAAGAGCTGAATATGAATTAATTGATATGAATGAATATGGATTTTTTTAATCACATCAGAGCTTTTTAAAAATTGCTTTTATGGTGGAATAAAAGATGAAATAACAGTTTTATGAAAATGCGTTTTCATGAGCTGTGCTGACCAAGAGATAAACAAGATAAACCTGGTGCATTCTTGACCATAAAAATCTATATAGAAAACTACTGTTATTTTCCTTTTGTGTGTGAGAGAGAGATAATAAAGTGGAAAAGGCTATTCTAATTTCCCTGTGTCCAAATAAGTGCAGGGGAAAAATAATTGGTAAGAATTATGGCCAGCCTTTCTCACAGTCATCAAGAAGTAAGAGTCATAAGGTAACTCCTTTCTCTCTCCAAAATCCATTTCATAGTAGTGTGTATGGTGTGACGTCAGGCCTTCTTCAAGGTATTCTTGGTAATTCCCTCTTTACCTACTCTAACAAGGCAGAGAATTGTTCAAGATTTTACCAGGAAAAAAATCCTACCCTAGATCCACTGGCAACAGAGGGAGCTTCAAGCTGGTACAGTCCTAGTCTGGGCACTTCAGTTAAATGCCTGTATAAGTTGCTATGCTGGACTTTGTAATAAATTAGAAAATCCACTTCAAAATCTTGCACACATAATATAAATTATTTTGTATCAAATTACATAAAGTGCCAGTGATGTGTTTGTGTGGTGGTATGCATACACATGCACACATGCACTTTGATGTATGTTTATGTTATAAGAAAGAAAAACAGCTCACTACCATAGCCTGTGAAAAAATGAAGCTGGTTTACAGAAAGACATGGAAAATATTTACATGAAGACCTCAGGATGAATTGTCTTCGAGAAGTGAGCTTTATCTAGTTGTACAAAATGGATTAATACTTCCAAAGCCCAATCAAAAGCAATATTGCATTTGTTCTGGTTAAGTCTGATTATACGGAGAGACCATTCTGACCTGATGGAATAAGAAATGTGCACACACTCACACAGAAACAGTGGTAATAAGAGATACTTTACTACTGACCTCCGTAAAGACTTATTGCCAAGACTCATATTGTCAGTGACATCCAGGATCAACACTTGCAAGCAGTGGACTCGAAATGAAGTTGTCTGCTTTTGGCAACAAAATATTCTGCATTTAGCAAAGGCATATGTTTCAAACTCAAATGACTTCACTTCAAATTAAAGCAAAAAAAATGTTTTGAAGTGTAGTCATTCGATAATCATTTGCTTTAAAATAAGCAACATATTTCTATCTAATGGGATCCACATCTTTAACAAGTGAACCAACAGTGTGACAAACAAAAAACAACCTGCTCTTAAATGTAATTCCAAAATAAATTACATCTAGTTCTTTTTTGTTGTTGTTGTGTTCTGTTTTCCTTTTTTGGCCGCCTGCAGAACTCCCACAATTTTTTCATTGCTACAATGACAAATGCTATGAGAAAAGACCTGGTCCACTGCCAAAAATCTACTCTAGACTTCAGTATATGTTTCTGCTTTCAAGAGTCAATTGTTTTCCTTCTCTCCCAGGGGCCACTAGCTACCTTATTACCAGGAAGAATGACCCCTTGACAGCGCAATTGAGATCCAGAAACTCAACAAAATTGTAACCCCTCCAGTGGCATCACAATTCTAATCAACAGCAGAGGGCCTGGAAGACAAATGCACTTGTGTATAAGGCCACCATATTCGAAAGTGGCTTCTTTACTTGCAAAGAAACCTATTTCTATTTCGTTTCTTTTGATATTTTTATTATCCCTTTTCCTGTAACCTTTTCATTGCGAGTGTTCTTAAGGTAGAAGGGTTTTCACAGCAGGGGAATTATCTGCACTCAGTTTACACAGTTTGCTGCCTTTTCCTTCATATGCAATCTATTTTTTTTTGAAATGTGCAACTAGACATGGGAGCCCCCTAGTTATTACTGATTTCTTCTGTTATTCAGCTTAGCTCACCAGCAGAACAACTTTTTTTTATTATTATTTTTTGGAAAGAGTTTTTGCAAGAATATCCAAACAAACGGTAGCAAACAGGATAGCCATGAACTAAAAATTGCTCACAGTCTCTAAGAGATCCTGAGATCTGACTACCACTAAACAGTAATTGGGAAATGCTTTAGATAACTGTAGGGGATAATTTCTCAGGATGCAGAAGGATGAAAAAAATCTAGAAAACAGACAAAAGCAGTCTGAATGGTGGGATATAAGCACACCCAACCCACTGCCTTCAGCAGAGCTCTTGGTGAACACAGCAACCTGCAGAGACGGGAGTCTGCAGCATCGTGGCCTTAGCTACAAAAAAAACCCAGCAACGATGTTCTGTTGAACGCACATTGGAAAAAAGGACGCGTGGGCAAGAAAGCATGAAGGCAAAAGAGAAACAATGACTTTGCTGCTTTTCTCATATGAAGGTCACCCCATTTTACAAACCTCAACGTGGAAAGTCTGAGACCCTTAAGGGATCTCTGGGAGGAGCAGCAAACTGCAGCCGGGCACCTCTGCACCGGGAGCGGCACAAGCAGCAGTAAGGCAGATTTTCCTGTCCTGTCCTGTCCAACAGGATGCCACCCTGTTTCAGAGACAGTGCTATGTGCCAGGCTTGGTTTCCCTGCCGGGCACAACATCTCTGCTCCGGGGGGACAAGACGGGGGGAGGATGCTGCGCAAAGGGCCCTTCCCGGCTAGGAACCAGCCCGAGACGCCGCTCCGGGCAGCCGGAGCAGTACGCTGGTTTTACGGCTGCACGACGGGGCTCTAGAGGCAGCGTGGCTTTACAGGTGTTTTGCCCCCGCGAACCTAATCTCAGGACCGAGGCCTTAATTAATGATCAAAGGTTGAAAACTGACAACTGCATCTTTTGGCACTTTTATCCTAAAATGTATTGGCTTATATTATCTTATGTGTTAGGCCATATCTTTTTAATTTCTGTACAGAAAGGACAGAAGCAAGTTACATCGATTGCTTCAATGTATAAGTGCTATATATTAAAATAATACTCTTAAATAACGCTGTCAAAACACAAGACCGACCTGACTTATGGAATATTCTTCTACAAAAGCAGCTCGGAGCTTCCCTTAAACAGCATGAAGGAAAATCTAAAGAAAATAATGAACAAGAAAGTAGCTTCTTCTGCCAGACCCATCAAGTTAAATGGCTTTTTGTATTGTTCAGAGCTTGTACACTATTGTGTTCTGTGGCAGAGGGTAAAGAGAAGAAACTTTCAGTGATGTTTTGATGAGACAACAAATAAAAATAATATTTTGACAGAGAGCTCATCGTACTAAAGAAAAACAAAAATGTGTTTCTCTCACTCAAACAGAAATCCCCTTAACACGAGGAACATTGAGGGAGTGTGCAGAGCCATCCAGTAATACTTAAAGGAAATGTGCCATTCATCACAGAACGTGCAGCGTGACTAAAGACCACAAGTGCCTGGCATCATCTGAGCTTAGTTTTTAATACCTATGATAGACATTTTTGGAATATGTTTCTTGAAAGTAGTGTCAAGGATTTACTTCAGCATTAGCGTACGTATGCTGATGGGTTGAACTGGTGCTCACATACCCAATACACAGAAAAAGGATTATTTTCCTTATAAGTACGAAGTTTATTTTTTATATCGATGGAGGACTTATTTACCTCCCTGATGAAATGTTTACCTCACTCTGCCACATCAGTATTAACCTCACAGATCAACAGATCTCCATATCGACAAAATAGAGAAGTCAATATCTCCTTATTATCATTTAATAAGTATTTCATTGTCAGTAACTGAGTGAGAACAAACATCTGTGCAGTATAATGGCGTGCACTTTAATTTTGCAAGGTTACTACCTTGCATATGTTTGACAGAAGAAGGCTAACTCCTAGTAAAAATCACCCAGTAATATCAGCATATAAAATGACAACATGTTGAAGGATGTTTAAATTGAACAAAACAGGGTGTTTTTTTAGTCCCACTTCTGATATACAAACGTTGGATGTGTTTTACTGTGTCTTCTGACTATGATTGATAGGAGATGCATCAATTTCAAGGTTTGTGAATTTAAGTAAATTGTTGTCAGTGGTATCGCTTCTTCTTTTTTGTATTTTTTTTTTCAAATTATCTCCTTACAGAGAATAGAGTATTACAAATTGAGACAGGATATACATAAAGCATCAATTTAGCTTGAATATCCACTTACAATAGTAAAAAGAAAATAGTTGTGATAAGAATGTGAGTACATCAGAGTTGTTCAGAAAACTCCAGAGTATTTAAAAAAACAAGCACTTATGTTTTTCTTTTTCTAAATAATCTTCAGTGTTTCTGTTTTGAAAATACTTTGCCGGCCTTTCCATTCAAAGAACAAATACAAAATTCACACATATGAAAAAAAGGAAAGAAGAGCTTCGAGGCTATCTTTGTCATAAGAGTAGAATTTCATTTAAATCTACATGAGCAAAAAAATATATATCAAACTGCTTGCAACCTTCAGGAAGTTTGCTAACCCTTCATTGCTTAATGGTAATGCCTTATTTAACTAAAAGGCCTGAAGAACTTTAAGACAGAGAGTAAACATCGTGCAGCAATGCTTGCTAAGTTCCAACACCTTCAGAAATTAGCTGGGTCTGGTTTTAAACTAATTTTCCCTAGATCACTTCTTCTCTGATAAGGTCTGGCTTGTGATCTGGTGCAATGTACAGATACTTTTTATTATGTTTTTCATTAAATGGCCATGACTTTTGTTTCCATGTATGTGTGTGTTGTGTCTACTAATCTACATGCCTGTGTATATACAGACAGCAATGTATATATAATTTATGTATGTTTTTGATTTTATCATCAGATTTTATAAATGAATAAAGATACTATCTTTGTTTAACTGTTTTCTAAAAGAGGCAACATGGAATGGATTGTGTAAATCCAGCTATACATGTTGCTGATTAAAAGCTGATGGTAGCAGTTAATATACAAGGGGACAGTCTAGTTTTTCTTCTAACATTTTTTTCTGGGGGAAAAAATGAAAATTAGACAGAAAAAAGAGCATTTCCAGATGTGACTGTATAGCGCTTGATTTGAAGCACTTTTGTTATCTCCTTAATAATGCATGTAAGAAAGCTCATATGAAATGTTATGTTAAAACTCAGTTCTAGTAGATATTTGTGCTTAAGAATTGATTCCTTATCCATATTTTATGGAGAAATAGCTCAGCACTGGATTACAGCACATTATTTTCCAAACTCCTTATTAGACTCTGCATATCTCTCTACTGTGCCTCCAGGCTTAAATTAAAAACAAAACTTAAGTAAAATTTAAAGAGACAACATTCAGAAACTTCTTTTTTACAAAGCTTCTGAAAGTTCATAATTATTTTTGTCCCTAATAGGCTCGCCTTTGAAATAATGTGATGGCTAGGTTTGTAAATCCACTTGGAAAGATCTGGCATCCCCGTAACCATTAATGGGAGTATATATCACAAAAATGATTTTGCATATAAATAATGGTATACAGGATTTGGCTTAAATTGTCTGCTTTCATTTGATTTTTTCCCCCTCCAAGATAATTTGCAGAGAGGCAGGAATATCAAATTGAATGCAATTTGGAAATAAAACTTTGATAATTGAGCTAAGTAGGTTGAACTTGTCAGTCACCTGTGACCCCCTCCTAGTTACACATAATTTCAAATATCTAAGTTTAGAGGGCTTGTGTAGAGTTATAGAACATTAGCAGAGCAATTGGGTTTTTACTCTGGAACCACATTATCCTTTGTAATCTGTTGGCTTTGTTTCTATTTAAGCTGGAGGGGCCTGAGCGCAGCACCCGGCTGCTCTGAGAAGGTGCTTGGCTGGCGGCTGTGTTCAGCGAGCGAGCAGGGAGAGCAGGATGGGGCCCAGGGAGAGCCTCCGTGCAGGGCGTTACGGCAGCAAAACAGCAATGGCCCTGTAACAGATGAGAAACTAAAGCTTCACAAATAAACTGCGTCTCCTGAGTAGCAAGATCTCCTTTAGAGACCCCTACTACCGAAAGTTTGCAATCGTCCCTGTGTGTGAACATAATATTTTAGTGCTCATTTCGAAGGGGTTATTCAAAACACCTTGGCAGCTGAACCCTTCCTGCTTTCAGGATAATTATTTCTAATCGTGATTGGCAATAATAGCAATTGCCATATTCAGCCAGCACCCAGCTGTAACGATTTTGTTTTATTATTATTATTATTATTTGGGTTAACAATCAGCACTGACAACAATGTCTCCCAGCCCTCCTCCCCACCGCCCAAATAAATAGAGGAGGACCAGGCAGCAGGCTGCAGCAGCCCTCGGGTTTCCGTGCCCCCCCGGCCCCGCACCCTCCCCCGGGCCGGGCCGCCGGCGCGGGGGCTGCGCTCGCCCTCGGGCCGCCGCCGGCGCGGGGGTGGGGGGGAGGAGGGAAGCGTGGCTGGTCCCGCGTGGGCCTCGGCGCCGGGGGGGCTCGGCTGAACGAACCGCGAGTGACCTGGGCTGCTTCGCTGCAGCTCCCCCCTACCCCTCCGCCGCCTTAAACTGCGAAGGGGGCTGCAGCCGCCGCTGCAACCAGCCTCTCAATAAACCTCCGGGGTCGACGATGCATCGCTCGCTAGTGACCCTTCGTGGGTTTATTTATTTTAACCAAATGGCCCGCATGGCTCGCAGCTCCGTGGGGCGAGGAGGGGGCCCGGCGGCGGGGAGCGGCCGGCGGAGCTCGCGGGTCGCCCCGGGGCTGCGGGGTTTCGTGCTTGCGGGGACGCTGCCATCGCATGCTGCCCTCCTCGCCCCACCGGGAAAGGTCCCCCCCGCCCCGGTAATCGCCCTCCTCCTCCTCCTCCTCCTCCTCCTGCTCCCCCTCCTCCCACCGCCGCCCGCTAAGGAGGAGCCGGGCGCAGGCTGCCGGCGGTGCCCGGCGCGGCGGCCGCTGCTGCGGGAGCCGAGCCGCCGCCGGCGCTGCGAGGGGAGCCGCGGTGCCGGGGGGGAGGGGGAGGGAACAGGGTGGGGGACGTAAAAAAGGCGAAGAATGATTATTTCAGACCGAGCAAAAAGGCGACCCGCTCACAGCTTTCTAAAGTTGACGGTGATCAGAGAGACCGAGGGTCAAAGCTTTCCTCTGCTCGGAGCAGAGTAGTGAGTAGCTCTGCCCCTTGCGCTTCTCCAGAGCTGGCCCCACCTCTGTGCAAATGGGATAGTTTATTGGGAAATAATGGTCGGTAGCCTTCCCTGTGCCGGCGGATACAGCTAGCAATAAAGCGAGCCCAACGCCTCTGCTGACCGCTGAACTTGCAGCGTTTCTTGTATTTATTCAGGTCCACATCAGTGCAATGAAGTTTCGTCCACAGAGATCTCGGGAAGTGAGTGTGCTTGTCAATACACTTGTCTTTGTCCCTGAGCAGATGGGTGTGCGAGTCTTGCACCAGCCACCGCGCTGAGCCTGCCCTTAGCAATGCCTGCTTGCCAAGTGCCTCAGTCCTCTGGATGTCTTGCAGATAAATATAGCAGTCTCGTAGGATAAAAGCAACCTCCAGTCTTAAAAAAAAACATGAAAAAGGAAAGAAGGAAAAAGCCTCGGAAGAAGTTGCAGCGCAGCTCGAGCAGGAGCAGGACCGCTGGCCTTTCCCAGCAGACGCTGTACCTGCTCTCTGCCACCCTTTCAACCCGCCCTTCCCGCAGCCTCAATCCTCCCCTGATCCTGGCGGATTACGGCCCTCCTTCCCCCGCGGCACCGGCCGAGAGGGGCGTATTCCCGCGGCCGCCGCGCTGGGGGCTCCGCGGCGCTGCGCGGCCGCGCTGCCTCCCCCCCGCGGGGAGCTCGTCCCTCACGTCAGACGTTTTTTGTTCACTTAAAAATAGTTCCGCGCAGCAGCTTACCTGGCTCGGGCGGTTGCTTGGGCGCTGCTTCGGGACAGGGTTTTCTGGAGGAATCAGTCATTTCCTTCCCGCTCGGCTCCGTGAGCTCCGCACCTAAATTAACTCTACCAGCAGCCAGGAGGCTGACTCGTGGTCTTTGGACACCAACACTTTGCTGCCTGAAACACAATAAAAAAGACAAGAAAAGAAAAGTTTCTTTGTAATCTAGGTTTGACAGAGCTATGCTATTCAAAGCCAACCATTTCATGCTACGACCTATTCAAGTATACATGGCTTTAAATATTATTATTCCTCTAGTAGTCTTTATTTTTCACTTTTCCCTTCACATCTCATTCACGACAATTCCTCTGTTGTGCTTGCAATTACATGTTAACCTAGTAAAGTAATTGCATTAGAGCAGATTATTTGCAGCAGACATTTATCCTTCTTTTCCTGATTCTATGGAGTTATTAAAAAATAATGGGTGCCAAGACAGTAAAGGAATATTTCCTAATTAAAGAGGAAAAAATTAACCGTCACCCCTTTCCCCTGTTTGTGGGCCAGTTCGCGTGTTCACATTACACACACTTGTAAGTCATGAACACATATGTATTTAACATAGGTATGGGGCGCACACACACACACATTCATACACCACAGTTAGTTCCTCATTTCTTACAGAGATAAGAGAATAACTTGAAACCGAGGATAAATTAACTGTTTCGAAATTGTATCACTATTTTTTCCACCTCGGTTTCTCTCCGTGTTGTAAAGGAGGCAGTGACTATTTAGCCAGGTAAGCAGTTAACCAGCTCGTCTTCGTGTCCTGTGATCCTCACCCCACCGTACAGTTTATGGGGCTAAAGTTTTTTTTTCTGCAAGTCGGTAACCTTATTTTATTGCTGCGTGTGCGTGTGGTGCATCATCTCACACCCGGGTAGATCTATGGGATCCCTACAGCGGGAGTATGATTTTACAGTTCATCTTCACCGAAGTGCTCCTCGGTGACAAATCTGCCCGTTGTGGCGAGCACTCTCCGCACTTTAACACCATTTCGTTCCTGGTGCGGGCAGGGAAATTCTTTACAACGAAATTGCTTCCCCTCTGGTCCCTATATTTTAATTTAGCAGAGGACTGATTAGCTGTGGCTTTAAAAGGGCCAGGTCTGCGCTGGCTCGCAGCGTCACCTCTCACCTCGCCGCCGCTCCGCGCTGGGGTCACGGCGGGGCCGCGGCGGGGGAGCGAGCGGGCAGCGCGCCCGCGGCGCTACCTGCGCGCAGCGCCCGCGCAGCGCCGCGCCTGTCCCCGCGCTGCGCTGCGCTGCGGGCGGAACGGCGGCGCGGCTGCCTCCGCGCACCGCTGCCGCCTCCGCGCAGCGCTGCCGGGACGGCCCTTCGCGGACCGGCGGGGAGATGCCGCTTCGCCGGGCGAAGAAGACTCGGGGTGTTTCACTCCCTCCCGCTTTAACACCCCCCTCCTTTTTTCTTTCTTTGGGGGGGGGGGGGGGAGGGAGGAGGTGAGCAGCAAAGAGGGCCGCGGGGTGCAGCGCGTTGTTTCAAGGCTTCCTGTAAACTTTTCCATTTCCAAAGAATAACTCAAAAAAAAAAAAAAAAAAAAAATCTGAATGTGATCACGTTTAGGCGTGCGCCCAATTCGCATCGATTTGTGAACTCGTGGAAGGTGTAAAGATCCGCCGATAGCGTTTCAGGTCGAGTGTCTCTAAACCAGCAGATTCCCCCCTCTCTGCCAAATCCTGGAATTGGTGTAACAAAAGAGCAATTTTTTTGTTCTGATGTAAAAATGGATTTCCAAAAGAGATAATGTTGTAACAGGAGAGATTACTATAAAAATCATAGATCCTTTCTGAAAAGAATTCCCTCTGAGCAAAATTTTCGAGTATGTCGGCTCTTCACAGAAATGATACTATGGACTTTGAGAATTATTGTCAAAACATGCAACGCATACAAAACTATCAGTAAGAAAGGGTAAAAGGGAATTTATTTTAAGATATGAAGAGTTATAGGTGTGAGTATATTTTTAGTAGTTTTGGTATTTATCAAATGATCGATGTAGATAAAGGCAAATATTGAATATTCAGAAAAATACAATTAATTTTGAAAAGTTACCTTCCATTGAATGCACCGTTGCGTTTACAGAGCTGGTGCGGAGCCATCGCTTTGTTTATTTTTCTAATGTCTACCCAAATTCCAGCAATCCACAGAGCAGTAACAGCTTTTTCCATGTGTTTATCATCGGGGTTGCAACAGGATTCGCCTCAATTGTTCTGCTTTTCTTGTGTTTTCCTTTCTTCCCTTTTCTGCATTTCCCAGTTACATTTGCTTTGGTTGCAAAAATAAACAGCGGAGTTTTTAACAGCAATTTGAGATGATAATGGTTACTGATCCTATTCTTTCCATCATAATCTTCAAGTGGTTTAAGATTAATGATAGGAGGTGTTTTACCAAGGAGTGTGGGTTCTCTTCTCCAAAGACCATCGCTATGATAATTTACTTAAGATGTTGACAACACTGTCAGTAAGGCTAATTTTTTATTAAGCTGCGCTGTAGCAACTGTAGTAAGCATTTGTTGTTGTTCTTAAGCACATTGTGTTTTTGAGTACCATCCTATAAATATTGTTATTTGGTCTCTGCCTGATGGATTTGCAATTGAGATGATTCCCCTTGCTTTTGTTTCAAGAAAGGTATCTTCTGGTATCCTGATAAATATTCTCCTCCCACCGACCCCCATTCCCTTACATACACGTTTTTAAAAGAAAATAAATTTGAGCGACTAATGCCTTGATCCAGGAAGCTAGATCCTCTGCAAAGCATTGTTTGATCTGGACTTTATCTAGGCGCAGCCCTGAACCAGCGGAGCTAGGCGCAGCTCTGAGGGGTTTGGGATTTGTTGTTAATAGGCGAAATAATCCTTTAAACTCTAAATATTTAACTGCGCTACCCCAATACACATGGAGGCTGGGTGCCCGTTTAAACGAGGGCGGTTTAGGATTTTGCTGGTGGCTCCCGAGCAGAGTTCTGCTTTTGTTACCCCGCTCCGCTGCCCTGCGCGGCCAGGCTGCCGCGCTCCGCAGCGCGGGGCAGAGCCCCCGCCCGGCGCCCGGGCCGCCCCCGCGGCCGCCGGCGCTGGGGCGCTCCGGCCGCCCCGGGCCGCCGCTCGCCCCGCGGGGCCGGGGCCGGGGCCACGCTCCTAGCGCCGCCGGCCGCGGCGCGCCCGCGGAGCCGCACCGCCCCCCCAGCTCCTGCCCCGCTTCCCCCGGGTTTCTTCCTTGGAGCTCCGCGGACACCGGGCTGCTGGCGGGAGCTGCCACGGCGGAGCCCGCTGGGGAAGGCGGCCAGGCTCGGGGGCTCCCGGCTCGCGAAGGGCCGTGCGTGCGCGGAGGCACAGAAACGCGCGGAACAGCCTTTTCTTACTGGGGGGAAAACCTGAGGACGAAATAGCACCAGATGAGTTGATTTTACCTTTCTGTCGTGTTTGCAACAAACATTAAATCGCAGGCTTATCTATAAATTACCAGGACCATGTGACACTCATTTTGCCGTGTTCCCTGCCATTTGCGCTCCCCCCCCCCCAAAGTGTTTGCGCTGGGCGCGCACCCGCGGGCACGCGCGCCCTGCGCGCCCAGGGCCGCGGGAGCGCCGGGGCAGCCCGGAGGGCAGGGGGTGCGCTGCCAAGGTTGGGGGGCTGCGGCCACCCGAGCTCTCTCCGCCCGCCCTGCAGCAGTGCCCGAGGGGCGCGCCGCCTGCGCGGGCGGGGCGCGGGCCCGGCGGGGCCGCGGTACCTGCCTGCGCTGGGGCTGTCTGCCCTGCCGGCGTGCGCTGCGGAGACGGGACGCCAAGTAAACCGCAGAGCCCGCAGAACGCGTATTTAGCCTCGTTATCAACGTTTCCCTCCTTTTGGTATCAGTAGTTTTGTACTAAAAATAATAATAAAAAGAACCCTAAGCAGTTTATTTTGTAATCCTCCGAGGCCAAACAGAGCTGCCACCTGCGCTGCGCACTGGGCTGGGGGCGCGCGCGCCTTGCGCGCCGCGCAGTGAATCCCTTATTGGTGTCATTAAGCGCCCAGCGAGCGCGGCGCGGTGCTGCGCGGCGCTGCGCGGCGCGGCGCGGCCAGCAGGGGGCGCTCCGACGTTGCGCCTGGGAGCCGGCGCGGCGGCGCGGCGTTCCCACGCGCACCCGCGCTCACACGCGCGCACACCCGCACGCGCGTGCACTCCCCCCCCCGTGCGCGCACTCACGGACACGCGCGCACACACACACACACACACACACACACACACACACACACACACACACGCTCCCAGCGCCGCGCAGCCCCAGCCCCTCTCGTCTCTTCTTGCAGCCCAGCCCGGCCGCCCTTCCCCGTCCCCGAGTACCTGCCGAGTGCTCACCACAACCCTCCGCGCAGGTGTGCGCGTAACAGGCGCGCTAGATGCCTTATACACGCATCTCACCGCGTGGATTTCCCTCTCCCCCCCCCCCTGCCCCATCTCTCTCTCTCTCTCTCTCTCTGTGTGTGTGTACTATACATTATGCAACTTATTAAATACAACGATGAATTGTCAACATTTTTTTCGCCTGTTAGTTCCGCTGATCCGGGCAGGATTTATTTTCAGATCTCAGGTCCCGGAGCTATAATGCGTGATTTCTTTGCCTTAAATAAAATTGGTCAAATGTTGACAACCTTTAAGCCAATCTAACACTCAAGATTACTGATGGGAAACTAATGAGAAAATATCAGATCGTCCGGCCTGGGGGCTCCTAATTAAATCTTAGCTGATTGAAAAATAAAAGCGGGTTTGGGGGAGTGGGGGAGGAGGGAAGAAGCTCCAGGCTGAACTTTAGCTCTCATTTTACGTTGTATTTCCCCAATCCACCCCTCCCCCCCCCCCTAAAAAGCCTAATGTTATTTCACCGGTTATTTCAAGAGATCCGAACACGACTATCATTCCTTGCCCGGTAAATATTAAGGCCTTTAAGCAACGTGATTTAACTAATTAGAAAATTTACATCATTAAGTCTCAGGGAGAGAGAAAAGGAGAAACAAATCTGTCAGTCATTTTAAAAGAGACAGGCCCTATTGAAGTGTGAAGAAATCGGCTCTAATTCAAAAAGGCAATCGGGCAGAAAAAGCCCTCAACATTACCCTGCTAGTTATTAATCAGAAAGGGTTTCCCCCCCTCTCCTTCCCTGTAATGGCAAGAGCTGAAGCACATCGTTAGTTTCTCCCAAAGCTACCGCACACTTTCCATTCAGGTTTTTTTGCCACTCGTCCATGTCCCATATTAATAGTGAGTATTTGTCCATTCAAGGCTCATAGATTTGAAAATGTTTCCGTGTTGGGGACCCGCATCCGCAGAGCAATAAAGCTCCCGCACTCCTCACCTCCGCCTCGGACAAACGCAGCGGCTGCGGTGCCCCGTCCCCCGCCCCTCCCTCCACCCCCCAAAGCGAGGTCCTAAAGTAAACCTGCTCGGTGAGAACTGGATGGTGTCTTTGTTTTTCTTCTTTGCCCTGCATTTCTAAACACAGACACACAAGGCTGAGAGTGGAAAGCCGCCCCCCCCACCCCCCCGCGTGCTCCCTTTCTCAAGGACTAAATGTGTTTAGTGCCACGCACAAGACTCGGCCAGAACAATACAAAACTTCCCTGGAAAATCCGAGCGATCGGGTTACTAATGCAGGGCCGTTAATGAAGTGCCGCGGGACAGCGTGCGCTCGCCCGCGCCGCGAGCGGCGGGCCCTGCGCGGCCGAGCCGCCGCCGGGGCGGCTCCGCGGAGCCCCGGCCGCACCCCGGCGCTCTCCCCGGCTCCCTCGCTTTCCCCCGCTCTTGCTCTCTCAAATGCACGCTTCAATCCTCCCTTTCCAACTGCTCGCAGTGGACTACGGTATAAATAATAAATACGTCATACTCTGCGTTTTCTCGCTCCTAATCTCGGAGAATCTGGCAGTCGCTTTAATCAAAGGAGTTTGTGCTGTTTCTTCATGGAGCTAATTTAAAGAATTTTAAACACGCGCCGGACAAAACCAGGCGGTAGGGGCCTATTTCTGATGCCACGGCCCGAGGAGAAACTCGTCCGGAGCCCGGGGAATTAATTAGCCCCGTGTGAGTGGGTCCGGAATCAGGCTTCTGGTGTGGGTTTTACTCGGTAGTCGCCTGTAAAGGCAAAAGTTTGCTGCCCGAAAAAAGCCTCTCCCAGTCTCATTCGGACTTCCACTTACTTTCCAGCGTTAACCTGTAGCCATCTTTGTAAGCTCACAGAAATGCAACCTCTTCACCAGGAACAGATATATTCTTTATTAGCGCTCCGAGTGCTTAAAGAAAGAGCTGTTAAGCAGCACAGCTTGCTGCCCAGTGCCCGAGCAGGCTGCTCGTTACTGCCGAGCGCAGGGGCGCGGGAGCTGCGCCCCGCACGGCCCGCGGCCGAGCACCGGCGCGCTCAGCTCCGCTGCAGGTTTGGCGAGCGAGAGGGCAGCGGGACGATCCGCAAACACGTGCTCCTAGAGGGAAACACATCTCTGTCCCTCGGTAAAATCGGCTGAGTAACCTCCTTTTCGCCCCGTGAAAATACACCGAGGTGTCCCAAAGCGGGAGGATTTGCTCACCAGTACGGAATGGAGAGAAGAGAAGAAATAGCCTTGATTTCCCCCACTCCCCGCCCTCGCCGCCCCCTTCGCATCAGTTTGTCTTGCAGTTATTCAAAATGATTGAGTTTTCTGAAGAAGGCCCTTTAGAGAGAGAACAAAACCAGCAACAACCTCTTCCCCAAAAAACAACATGAATATCAACCTGTCCGCTGGCAGGGCTTCGGAGCTTAGACGCATTATAATAAAATTTACGGCGCCCTTAACAACTCCCAAGTAAAAGCATTAAAATTCCCCTTAATTGAGAAAATATTGATTTTTAACTCTAGAAAGAGCGAAATCGTAATTTAACTGCAACTTTCACCCTTATAACAGCATCTTAGGGAGACAACATTCCATCTTTAATAGAGATCACTTATGAAGTGATAAAAACAAAGAAAACTTGACAAATAGAGACAACTGCGTTTGTGAAAGAAGTATTTGCATTCCCTTTCCTCTTCTTAGCTCCAGACAATCGCACTTACTTTCTTTCCTCCAGATTTCTAAACACAAATGTAAAAGAAAGGTATTTTGGATCTTGGAGAGAAGCAGCAGTTCACATTAGAACTAATGATTTGCCTTTACCAGGCAAGGAATGATGACAACAGATTAAAGGAAACATTTTCACAAAATGCTAGCCCCCTTTTAGAAGATGACAAATCTGATAAAATTTTCTTACTTTCCCTTGTTCGTTAAAAAAAAAAAAGAAAAAAAAAGAAAAGAAAAGAAAATCATTGCTAAAAGGAAAAGAAGGGGAAATCCCACCCTCACTTTCTATCTTATTTCTGTATCGGTTTTTGGTATTATGGAAGAGTAAAGAAGTTTTTGTTTGGTGGTTTTTCATTGATCAGTCACTCTGAGCTAATGTAATTATCCTCATCAATAGAAGGCTGCAGAGAGAATCATTATGTGGGTGACATTGATAAATGATCACCCAAGAGCTGCCTTTTCTCTTGGGCACCCCCACATATGACCCTCCCACATACGCAAGGTAGCCATAGAAACACCTTGAGATCCTCAAACACTGCTGCAAATGGGAGAATACAGAGAAAGCGAGAGAAATCCAACTTCACACACTTTCCGTCCCTGCTGAAGCCTCCTTCCCATAGCACGGAGCCACCGCGCAGAGCTCCGCTCCGCGTCCCGCGCAGCAGGCGCGCAGCCCCCGCTCCCGCCCCTCATAGACCCACGTTAAGCTGTTTGGGCGAGGGACGGGTTGTTTCTTATGGGGCTTAGCTCTTTTTATTTTTTTTCCTTGGGAGATTTAAATAATGAGGTTGCACACACCCTATGAATATATTGCTCTTTTCTCTGCGTGCAAAGCAGAAGCCATCAGTTTGAAAGTCGCTCCTTGAGATGCGCAGTTACAATATCCACCATCACCCCAATAACTCCGCGGCCAGCCACTCTTGGAAAGTGGCTAAACTCGAATTACTAGTAGCGTTGTATTAGTCATAGGGCTATACAGGAAGATTCTGTATTTCTTATTAAAGCAAAGACTGATTTTTTCCCCCTGGCAGTGGAGTCCCCCTCCATATAAGCAAATACGAAAATATTGAGAGCAGTAATTGATTCATAATGATCCATAAATCGATGCGAGGAAGGGGCCGAGGGTGTTTATTTATTTTATTCCTAGAGCTGCGAGTAAAGTAGCTTTGACACCGTGTGGGGATGAAGGGGAGGAGTTGTTTAGCTGTGCGGGGTCATCCATCATCACTGTCGCAGAGACTCTGCCCAGAGGAGCAACCTCCCTTCTGTCTGTCTCTTTCTCGCCACCAAAACTATTAATATTAAAATCTGCCTTCAAACCTTTCCTCTACCCGCCTCTAATCTCGCACAGTCCTTCTCAGTTCAAAGATGCTGGGCTTCCCCAGCCTGGTAGCCGGCTATCGCTTGTCCAGCGCCATCGGCTTTTATTTTTCAAAAAGTACAGAAGAATTTAAAGTCAACCCCGTTTTCTCTTGATTTAAGCCAGGGACGCGGCAGGAAAGACTTGTAGGGCGGAGATATCGCTCCAAGACCGGGGAGCTCTCTCCTGCCCCTCTAAACACGGCTCTCGGAAGCAGTTGCGTGTAAGGAAAGGATTTGGGAATTTTCCTGAGTCCACTGGGTTTCCCCTCGATAAGCTGCACGAAGGGTGTAGTTAAGCTGACGGTTCCGGATCGCCCCCTCGCAAAGGCACCGCAGGGTAGACTCCCCCCCCCCCCCCCGGCTCCTCGTGAAATTAGGGACTGCAAGACTAATGGGGAACTTGTGTACGAGCACTCGCTGCTTCGGATGGGAAAAACGGGTTCCATCTTGTGACAGCTGCTAGATAAATTTGCCACATTCTTTCCCAAGCCCCCTTCCCCCCCCCCCTCAAGCCTCGCAAACCTGCGCTGGGTGAGTTTTGCTCGGCGCTGCCTGGAGCGAGCGGCCGGCCCCGCCGCGCTCGCCGCCGCGGCGCGCTGCCCTCTCCTCTCTTCGCCTGAAATGCAGCAAAATCTGCAAGAAAAAAATCCCTCATTCGTAGTGGCTACAACTCCCAGCCCAGAATCCCCCAGAAAAATGGAAATTTGGGATTATAAACATGTGTATGTGTAAACAAAAGGTGTTTTTCTGTTACCCTTCGTTTCCCAGAGCATAAGCGATTTTTTATTCAGACTACAGTATTTCCTTTCAAACCATACCGCTGTCAAAACATTATTCCCGTTTTTGGTTGCTTTTGACAGCTGAGCAATTCTTAAAAATACCAAAATCGGAACCTTCCATACTAAACAGTAAGTCTCAGATGGAGAAATCTCTGCACGCTATTGTACCTTGGATTTCAGCAACACATCTCACGGAGAGCACAGCCCAAAAGGAAAAAAAAAAAAGAAAAAAAGAAAAAAAAAAAAAAAAGAAAATAAAAGACAACATAGCAATACAGATATTTAGTTCATTATAACAACAACAACCTACTAAGGAAAACTGCTCCCCTTCCTTCTACCATTGCAAGGACATTTTCTGACATTTCTCCTAAAATTGTAAAGAAAAGATCTGCAAGCAAATAAAATACTCATAAAACCCGACTTCCCTTTAAAATGCAAACACAACAAATCTTGCCTTCTTGTTTCCCACATCCACAAAATTCACCGAATTTGAAAATAGGAGCCCGAAGTGTGCTCTTCTTACAGGACTTAGGGGTCGAAGCGGCAGGACAGAAAGCTTGAAAGCCAAATGTGGAATTTATCATCCTTTAAATTTTATACGAATGCCTTAAAAAGACGCCTACAAAGCGGGACCCAATTGCTAAATAAATCCTCACAGCCATTCTACTGGCATCCTCCCTTCTGTTGCCGGCAGCGTGGGTCCATTTACTCAGCTCAGAAATTAAACATTAACTACGAGGCTGAAACTCTTTCGACATTCCAAAGGTAAAAGTTGTCAGTCAAAGTTTTTAATAACACACCAGCCATTTGGAATGAGGAGGAGGAAGGAAGGCAGGGGTTACAAATTTACAAATGGTTAAACCGGTAACATTTGTTTCCTAGAAAGTTAAGATAAATTCAATCCCATTCCCCCTTCTCTTCCCTTCCACCCCCCCCCGAAATAAAGCCAGAACTTTCCTCTTCTCGTTGGGCCCCATCCTGTTCCCACTGACTTGATAATGCTACTAAGGTTAGTGAAATAAGGCCAACTTTCTAACAATAATTATTCCCTAGCTCAAACTCGCCTTTAATTGCTTCAAAATGCTACAAGAACTTTGTTTAAGTAAAATCAACCCTCACCCATGTTTCTTCACCAGCTATTTATATTTAAAATGTCAAATTAACATTTTTTCTCATTAGTTGATGGGCTTTTTTTTTCCTTTGAAAACAAAAGAAGAAAAGCAATAAAACCATATCAAAAGATGGATTATGCAATCCTCACACAGGTAAAACTCCCATTAAAGTCAAAGCTGCTTTTCTCTTCCTAAAACTTCTGAACCTCGTCCTGCCTTACAGTCATTCTTCATCTCTCAGCTCAGTAGGTGGAGTTAAAGTCTGTGGCGATTAGGTATGCACATGCACACAAACACGCACGCACACACGCACGCACACACGCACACACGTACCTTTAACCCCCATGGGCCTGCTAGTCTTGTCATATTATGGGCACCCACAACTCCAATGGAAGATCCATGGTATTAACAGAGAAATATTAGATAGAGCTCTATGAAAAACAATCTGATGAGAGAGTATTTGGAGTTCTGTTTAATCTTGTATGATATAGACATAATATTTGTAATCAGCAGAAATATAAAACCTCAGTCTTTATTTAATTCAATTATTCTATTAATCTGATGATAGGCTTGTTTCTGTTACTTCCAACCTTTCTTCTCAATGCTGATAAGAAATATTTTTAAGACATCTTTCCCAATAACATCAACCTCTCCTAAGCATGATTAAAAACACAAAAGCCTAACAAAAAATCAAAAATGAAATATTTATTACCGCATTTTGTGACTTAACACCTTTTTTTTTAAAACATAACGTCACAGTCCTCATACAAGTATTTTAATGTAAATTTTGACAAAGCTTAAAGGTAACAGCATTTTCTTCTAGTGAGGAACACGTGCTGAGAAAGGAAGAATTCATGGACATACAATACCAATTCCACAGCAGATCTGATACTAGCAAAAACATTCTTTTTTTTTTCAATTGAGGTAAACACATAGAATATCTAACATGAAACAATTAATAGACCGAACTCTGTACGAAGTTTGTTACAGTATTCTCTTGCTTTTTTTTCCCAAGCTTTGAGTTCATGATAAAGTTCTAGGTTTGGTGCAAAGACCGTTAATAACTTCTTTCATTGAGGAAAGCTGCCCAACTTTTAGTTTTGTTTTGTCCAAAGCCAAGGCTCAGAACTACTGGAAGAAGCTCCTGCTCTCTCTGTTCTGTCTCTTAAATCTTCACCTGCAAGCTCTTTGAAGAAGAGTCCAAAAAAAAATAGATGGGGGAGGAATGGGGAGAGACTTAATGAAGCACAAACTATAAAGATCTGTTTGAAACTAAAGGACACATTTTGTGAAGGAACAAAACGAGGGGATGGCAAGGCCTTCTTGGATCAGTCTTCTGAGTGACGAGGGACCCAGCAAGACTTTTCATCTTCATCTCCAGGGTAGTTCTTTTCTCACTGGCCAAAACAGGTCTTTCATGGATAGTGACTTCACTGCTGAACCAAAACAGTCATTCTTTTGGGAACAACACACATAGTGTGGAAAACAAGGATTTTTTTTCTTCTAAAACTATTTGAGGCAACGTAACGGAGTGATCAACAGAAATGTACAAGTTAACTTAGTTCCTATGTTTATACTACAGTAGTTATAACTCTTGGAGTCTTTTTTTTTCCAGAGGATCTGTACATGGACATAATCATTTCAGTGAGCCCATGATTTCACATTTGTGTTCTTGTTTCGTTGGTCCTCTGTTGTTGATGAAAAAATGACAAAAAGTAAAAAATAATCACAGCTGTCTGGAATTTCGTATTAAGTGTCAACATCTGGTCAAAGTTCAAAAGTCTTAAAATAGTTTTTGTTTTTGTTTCTGTTTTGTTTTTGTTTTTCCCTTGAGTTCCCTTATACTATTGGGCATGAATGTCCATAACCTGTCCACCAACACTGGGGTCTACAGAATTTAACATTGTGGGGCTCTGTGCTGACATGGTCATTCCAGGGTGGGTAGGGGGTCCTCCGTGCATCATCATGGCTGGGTGATGGGGGTGACTTGGCAAATATGAATGGATTGGGGGTCCATGTCTTAATTGAGTAGGGTGTGGGGTCATCTGGGGAGGAGTGTAACTTGGCTGTGCCATACTCATACCCATAGGACCACCCTGAGATACGTAGTCCCCTGGCATGCCTTGCAAACCTAGACAAAAAGGGGGGAAAAAAAAGCAGGTCAGATTCCTCAACATTTTTACAATTTACCCATCTAAAATGAACAGGAAAAACAACAGACACTGCAAATCTTCCATCTAAAATTAGCTGCAGATTCTTGCCAATGTTTGCAGACATTCAAATTCTAGTTTGCATTTAATTTGATCATTCAGCAGGATAATGCACATAACAGAACTAAATATTGAGCACAACTGAGTATCACAAAATGTAAGTGTACTTTAAAAAGACTAGTGGATGAATTCCTATGATAAATTTTGCAAGGCTGCTGGCTGTATGTAAAGACTTGTCAATTGAACGTAAATATCTGATTTGCTTCTCTTTGGTATTTAAAAAATGTAAAAGGCTATATCCTGTCTGAGTTTTGCCTAAGCAGTATCAATGCAAATTCTGCACATAAATCAATG